>NC_090180.1:13857006-14039506 GCF_024679245.1 Pseudorasbora parva
CTCACAAAATATCTTTATCAAAACAAACACAATGATTTATCTCTCATCTTATCTATCATTGATTGGAATGTTATTGGCCCGTCTGATTGGTGGATATAACCGCTAACCATGCACACACACAGACACACACAGCCCCGGGAGATTGGGCTTTGCCAGCCCTGGTCCATACATGTCCGAGTCTGTTTCCGAATCGCAATGAACCAAAACCACCACAAATAAAGGAATTTTCAGCCTTTGGCAGTGTGCTAAGTTATGTTCAGTTATACACGTACATATAATAATTAGATAACAATGCAATACTATCACATATAAAAAAACATTTTGATTCATTTGATTCATTCATTCATGTAATTTCAAGTCTCTTATTTACAAAGGAATCCGTGGTGAAATGAAGGACGCGCAATGTCTTCACCATGTGAGCTGGATATTCAATAAAAAAGATTTAGGTGTTTCACCACACAGTGACGTCCAGGTATAGCCTGACAAGCCAGACCTACATCAAGATGTTTGGTCTGGAAACTCACCATTGACAGGGCTCAATCCGAGGGGCGGGATAAACGGTTGTCTTTCAAACTCCCTCTGCACGCGATAGGATAGCGCTACACCAACCAGAGCAATGAAGGTGAAACAGAGCTCACTGACAGATTAAACATTCGCCGTATCCGGTCGGCTAAACTCCGAACACATCTTCCCTTTTTAAGAATGACTTCAGTGCCGTTCTTTGTTCTTTTCTCAGAGAAAAGCTTAAAGGGTTACTTCAGCGATTAGCATATGGCCTTGTATCAGTAGAAACCCTGGATAAACCCAGGATTTCTAGAAAAATTCCTCCTATGATGCAAATTGACGATATTTGCATCATAGGAGAAACGTTTGGCCAAAGGCTAAAGACTACAGCCAGCAGAGGGAGCCATTTCCGCATGTTTTGAACCCGCGCATGAGGGATGGGAGATCACACTCAGCTCGCAGGGAGAGCTCAGCTACAGGCACTCATTTAAACGGAGCTATGGTGAGCAATGTAAGTCTTCTAACTTCTCAAATTAATTTCTATGAAAGTTAAGCTTGCAAAGGCATGAACTGAAACGCGTGCCAGACTGAACTCGCGTTGTGAATGTATGGCTGGAGTGTAGTCGTGATTACCTCAGCTCTCATCACGAGACCTCATCAGCTCATTTTTTTTCACTCGTGCAGTTAGTGCTCAGTGCTGTGAGACTCGCGCGGTGACTCACTCTTTAATTGTAGTGTCTTCTCTAACTCAGTCACTGTAATCAAGTTGCTGGCTTTGGGAATGGCCTCACAGGGCAGCAAAGCATTCTGGGAATTGTAGTCTTTCATCCCCATGAGACAAAAATAATTTTTTTGTCTTTTCTCAGTCTAGAAGGCACCAAATTAAAAAATAATTTCACATTTCTACTACATTGAGGACCCAGTTTAAATACAGATTCATCTTCCCAGCGCTGAAGTACTCCTTTAACTCCAAGTCTTCCAGAATCGCAGTCAAAGCTGATTCGAAAGACCGCCGCCGTTTGCCAGTTTCTGTGTTTACTAGAAGCACGCAAACGCAACTCGGCCGTCATCATTATGGCCCCGCCCGCCGACTCTATACATGATATGATTGGCCCGTCCAGATTGTGAGGAGCTCAGAAGGGTATTGAGAGTTCCTAGACGACACTTACGGGCAGATTAAATTTGCTGCCGCTTGGGTGCGTCTAGATTTCTAGGCTAGTCCAGGTATGGCATAACCTGAGATCAATCGTTTTCTGGGCCTGGTGTCTATAAAAGCTTTTCTTTGACTAAAAAGGATGTTTTTAGCTTTAAAACTTACATGCTATTTTTATATTACCATGACCATTTATATATCAAAAGCTCAAGGGAAAGTTGATTTCTCAATTTATCACCCCTTTAACAATCATAGATACAAGTGGTGGGAAAATGAGAACAAAGGAAACCAAAACAAAACATACACGTGACAAATATTTTTTTAAATGTATAATAATTGAGTACCAAATAAGAATATGAGAATGTAACTGAAAATTCCACTCTGCAAAATGCAGCCTTGGTTAAAGCATCAGACAAATTGTAATGATTAGTGTTAAATCTGTTTTAAAGACTTTTCACAACATTTTGGCCTTGCATTTATTCATCCATTTCAAGCTTTTTATTAAATAAAATTTGATCATAAAAACACGCCTCTCCAATGGATTGTATTAAACACATCTGATATATTTGTAGCGTTGCTTGCAATCGAATTATATTCAAAATCAAGTTTGCTCTGGTTGCTCAGTCCACACCCACACTAACAGCCTGCTTTGCAGCTCTCCAGTAGCCATGTGGACATATTGGAGTACACTTTACAGATGGAGCTGGGTAAGCGACCCAATAAAAATCATCAGCGAAAATGCCACATATGATTTTGAGCATGAGATGGATGACAGGGACAGAAAGAGTGTGTGTCGCAGCCTTGCTCTGGCAGTAATCACTGTTGTCGAGGCACTAATTGGTCTTGTCTGTTTGTGAGGCCACACACTGTGACGTGGGGGTTCTCGCAGATGGGTCGTGGATGCTGACTTTAAGGACGGCTGGTGCCAGACAGGCCTATGAGCCGTGATCAACAACAAATGGGTGTCTGGATTAGGCTCTTTCTGTCAGATAGTTGTTTTGCCTGACTACCCCACATCAGCAGATAACAGGGGGCAAATATACTAGATTATATATAAGATTTGTGTTTCAGCTTAGTTCAAAATTTGTACTGTGATTTGTCACCAATTACCTTCCTGCACTAAATTATTATTATATTATGGTTATGTTTTTATTAGCGTATTATATTGCGAATATAATTAATACAAATAACACAATTACCAAATTGTTTAATTTTTATGAAACGGCAGAAAATAACAATATACTCCTTTAAATGTAAAAAAAAAATCAGTCAGATTGGTTTGTCCAATCAGAAAGTTTTTAAGGCGTTTTCTGTCTGTCAATCATTTGCATCAATCAAGCTGACTATCTGATAGCTTGCAAATCAATTAGATGTTTATAAATAGAACGAGTTTGGAATGTCTTGGAATGTATATGCCAAAATGAGTTTTGCCGTGCATATGGTACGCGGTTTTTCGCGTGCATATGATACGCACTTTATGGCGTATTATACATACAAACCCCCCACCCCACTACCCTAAACCTACCAAAGAGCGTGTCATATGCACGCCATAAAGTGTGTATCATATGCACGCAAAAAAACTGTGTAGAATTTGCACGCCAAAACTCGTTTTCTCAAAAACTCCACGAGATTTTACACTCGTACTATTTATACGCATGACCATGAGATCGTGTTGGATGTTTATATATATATATATATATATATATATATATATATATATATATATATATATATATAGAGAGAGAGAGAGAGAGAGAGAGAGAGAGAGAGAGAGAGAGAAAGAGAGAGAGAATCCTGATTAGTGCCTGCGCGGATGGCGCGCATTGGTCGAATGAGGCATCTATGTAAACATATATCTATGATCGCGCCGGGTTTTTGACCTATACTTGACGGAAGTAATGTCGTTGGGAATACTAGGTGAGATTCGTCTAGTATGAGGTAAAAAACAAAACAAAAAGACAAATACTGTTCAGTTTCTCGCAGAAAACCATCGTTTCTTGTCTTAAGACATCAATGTGTCGCCATGAGCCACAGGGTTAAATATGGATTTGTATATTTGTGTTTTTTACTCTCATAGAAAAAAACCCCACTGACATGCATTATACGAGCAACGGTTGGGGTTAAAAATCTTCATTTGTTTTTAACTGAGAAAACAAACACACCTAGATCTTGGATGCCATTAGGGTAAGCAGGCTAACATCAAATTTTTATTTTTGGCCCAACTATCCCTTTACATGCATACATTTCAGTTGCCAATATCACCCAATAACATCTTAGTAAGATAATATTTTAATGCTTTGTTTTATGATCTGATCTCGGTTGTATTGTAGGAAGGCAAAACATATTGGCCCAGTTTCTCAGACAGGGATTAGATAAATTAAACCAGGATTAGGCTTTAGTTCACTTAGGGCATAAGTATAAGTAGCTTTTATAAATGTACCTTAGAAAAAAACGTGTATCTTGAGACAAAACAATAGCACTGTTAAGATATGTTGGTGCAAGTTGCTTTCAGTTCAACATGCATTTTAGTCTGGGACTAGTTTAAAGGTGCACTATGTAGTATTTTTGCAGTAAAATATCTAAAAACCACTAGGCCAGTGTCATATATTTTGTTCAGTTGAGCACTTACAATATCCCAAATGTTTCCAACTATTTGTAAATTGTGAGAAAATTGATATTTTAACTAAGGACCAGGACATGTTAGCATAGAGTTTGAGCGAGTCGCCTGTCAATCGCGTCATATCTGCATTACCCTCGGTTTTATTCTGCAGAAGCGCTTTTCTCTTAGCAGTGTGAACAAGTGTCACACCAGCACCGAGCGAACGCACAGAGTAACGTCATAACATCATTTTCAACACACTTAAATGTATCTAATATGATAAACAGAGCTGCTTTACCTTCATGGCTGGAAAAAGCGGAAGTGTGCGAGCCCAGCAACTGTGTCCCGTCTCATCATAATAAAAGTCCCGGTACTCGGTACACTATATTGACCCGGTGTGTTTGTATAACAATCGCTCCAGCGGCCGTTCTCAGCTCCACAACACTCGGTCCTGCTCTGCTTTACACTACAGTAACGTTAATAACCGCATCCATGAACATGATTTCTGCCCGAGTCCTATCCCGATTCTTTTCCACTGGCTGTGAGGTGAAGACCACATGTCCCAAGATACTGCGCTCGCACTTGCCGTCATCAAACTATGCCTTTGTTTAGAATAGGCACCCTCTAGTGGACGGAAAATTGCATAGTGAACCTTTAAGCCTTGTCTGCGAAACCAGGGCTGATGCAATGCAATAAATAAAATGATGACTAAGAGATATAACGTACAAAACGTTCCCCAAAATTTGACAATATCTGATACACACATTTTAACATGATAATCAAATAAACTAAAGTTGCTTCATTCCATTCTTCAAAAATGACTAAGAATATAATAGATTTTTTGGAATATAACAGTATAGGCTGCATAGGGTTAATACAGTGACAAAGTCTGCATGTTCTACAACAGCCAACATCACTTACAGAACCTTATATTATATATATATAAAGTGTATAATAATTGTATATTACATCTAATTGTAATATGTATATGGCACTTTAAATCAATAATGATTTTAGCATTTAAGCACAAGCCTATTGACCTCCCAATGCGTGTTCTTGGCAGCAGATGGCAGTGTTTACTACCAAGAGAATCTCAGAGACATCTTGACAATCAGATTGTCGTGTCTTGAGCATCTGCCTTTCTCCATATCTTTGTGCTTTTGGTTTCTTTAAACAAGCATTGGCTGAGTCACATACAGCATCAGGTCTGCAATAGAGGCTTATTGTTGAATGCATGCCGTCAAGGGAGACTGTCCATGCATATCTACCCAGTGTGATTGAGCACTGCTCTGAATGAAAGAACTGACGGTGGACTGGTTTGATTTGTAGCTTTATAGCAGGATTATGATAACATGTCTAGCTCTGCTCTGACTAATGTTGCAGAATACAACGATAACTGCATGGCAGATGCCACATTTACGGAAACAAATGCTTCTTATCTTGTATTTATTTTAAGTTTTAAATGCGTGTTTTTTAGTTTCAGCTTTAGTTTAGAATTTCCACCATGATTTGGCACCAAATGACCTATTTTATTTCCATCCACTTCTGTCTGTCAGTAAACACGCAGCAGTGAAAATGTATAACATTCGTAGCCTAATTAGCCTACACTAATAATTTTTATACAGAACTGATAAGTGTAATTCTGCCGTATAGCCTCATTGCAGTGAAATTAATTCACAGAAAATTTCAGTTTACTTTGGGAGAAAAAAACATAGTGACAAATTCATAATTGACTGCTTATTATTCCCATGATGAGACAGAAGCCTTATTGCCAGACATGTTTGGAATATGAAACGGTTTTTGACACATGGGCAGATGTTTTGCTTTTTATTTTCCCCTTTCTCCATAATCCTCCCTGAAAAGGTTACTCCAATCCCCACTCTTATGTTTATTAATGAAAAGAAAAATTCTTCACCTGAGAGTTTGGTAAGGAGCACAACAGGAATACTAATGCCTTGAAGCTCTGCAGTGATGCAATTTACAATAGACTGTTCCGATTAGGCATAATAGTCATTCATTTAGAATTACAATAGCTTATGATCATCATACTCAGGAATATTTTAGATAATACAAAAATGCAAATCGTTGTAACGCACTACGTTTATTCCAGAATTATCATATCACATTTGTTAAACAGGACTAGCTGTGAAATTAGAAATGTTTTGAGACGTCAGAGTGCTTTCATGTGTGTAGACATTTTTAGCTTTATTTAGGCACTGTAAAATTCCCAGTGGGTGGACAACCTGCTGACAACATAAAAAATTGCCCTGGATTTGGAAAATACATTTTAAAGTCTCTGTTAGTGTACTGCTCCCTGCAGTTCAAGTTCTGTTTATGTTCCCGCAACATTGATCTGACCCTTGGTTTTTTGCAGCACTGTTTATCCTGATCATCTGTCCATATACTTCCTTCACATGCCTAAACCTGTCTGTCGAAGGGAGACTGAGTGTGTGAGGTTACAGCGTACATGTTGCTGTTTATACGAGCCGACGCAGTTATAGACAATCTGCACTGAGACGACATCTGGTAGCGCTGTCACTCAAACCCTCTCTCTACCTCTCTCTCTTCTTGTTCCACCAGGTGACACACTCTTTTTCTCCCTAATGTCATGTTTTGCATCATGCAAGATAAATATTTATAGAGCCTTGACAGTGAATTGAATAAGCCACACTCTCCCGAGAAGTGAGCAAGAAACATGTCAAAACAGGTCTGAAAAAATCAGTCTCGTCATCTGCATTTTCTGAACTGTCGCCATCGCTACCAGATGTTTATAGAATTCTGTCGCAATATAGCACTTGTTATTTGAGGGACAATCAGTCGTGAAATTTCTGATTCACATTATAGTCAGACGATATCATTTTCATTTCCTAAACTCACTTGTTTCTTTGTGCTTGTATAAAGGAAGAATGTGACAGTAGCCTACTGCCATATTGACAGACACTGCGATTCAACAGAGTGCATGCGGTTCTTACTTAAACCCGAGTATGTGTGGACCCAGGCAAGGCAATATGCTTTGTCCAGCATGAAAAGCTCCCTGTGGGGAAATTGGTCTTCTTTAACACAGGAGATTGGCTCTGAGATTTCTCTCTGATAGCTGGACAGGGACTGCGGTAAAACCACACGCATCGAGTTTTTTCTGCCCCTAGCAGACCCTGAGGACACAGGCAGGGTTGTAAATATAAAGATATGATTGGGGGAATGGGAAAGAGGGTGAAACAGCTGCTTCTTCTTACATGATTTGCAACTGTGGATGAATGCTGTTTTAATGGTAGTCCTGTCCCTTTTTTTGTCTGAGAAGTCACTTCCCTCGGATATACGTCAGAATAGGGAGGAAAATCCTGACGCAGCATCCGTTTTATGTCGACTTTAAATGTTATGACGATTTTCTGTTTTGAGGACTAGTTGGCATTTAGGCCTTTATTGCAGTGTTTCCC
Source organism: Pseudorasbora parva (assembly GCF_024679245.1). NCBI lineage: Eukaryota > Metazoa > Chordata > Actinopteri > Cypriniformes > Gobionidae > Pseudorasbora > Pseudorasbora parva. Next base: position 13,864,697 of record NC_090180.1, read on the forward strand.
AACCTTTTTGTCCCCTCACAGCCCTATTCATCAACAAAAACTTGAAATGTGCTTCTTTGAACTCATTCTACAGCAGTTCCAGTCCTCTTTGGCGGAACAGTTTTTCAAGGGCCAGATTTCTTAAACAGGGCAAATTAGCATGAGAGCGCAATTCCAACAAAGCACAGATGGGCGTGGAAAGTTCTGCATGTTATCTATTGACAACACGCACATTAAAGAACAGATAGAACGGATCATTTCCATAATGAACAATGCAATCTATCAGTTAGCATCTGCTTTAAGAACGGTACTTGCCTGACTGTATTGTGCCTAGTGTGAAGTTTGGTGCATGGGGGTTTATGGTGTGGGGTTGATTTTCAGGTGTTGGGCTTGGCCCCTTAGTTCCAGTGAACTCTTAATGCTTTTTTGGGATGGTAAGTAATGGCGCAAACATCAGTAAATTGACACGGTAAACCTAAGTAATTCACATTGTATAATTAATATAAATACTCTGCTCCCATACATTTTGCATCTGAAAGGGAAAATAACTAAAGCTCCAGAAATGACTCTGTCAATGTAAATATTGACAGTAGTTTTTTAACGCCAAAAGAGGGATTGCACTTGTGCAAGCTGTTAGTATATATGGCCCCAAGAGTGCTAATATACGGTCCAACAGCACTGGGACTTTTCCTGACACATTCCAGACAGACTGTGCTTTAGTGGTTGGGATGTTTTAATGACTCTTTCTTACACTGTATATTGTTACACCAGCTTCTGACTTGTTGCCTTGCTGCCCTATCAGGCAATACCTTTGCAGGCAGCATTTGCGCATGAAAGTACCTCACAAAACTGATTTCTGACAGGCTTCTGAGGCAGTGTAATGTCTGAATGATCTACACAACTAAACAGTGCGAGCAATTGGTGATAACTAAGTGAATATTTAATTACTAGTAATCTAAGTGAACTTTCTGCAGAGTCAATAGCTACAGACCTCCAAACTTTGTGGCTTTCAGATTAGCTCGAGAACAGAGCGAGAGCTTAATGGAATGAGTTTCCATGGCCGAGCAGCTGCATCCAAGCCTTACTTTACCAAGTGCAATGCAAAGTGTCAGATGCAGTAGTGTAAAGCACACCACCACTGGACTCTAGAGCAGTGGAGATGTGTTCGCTGCAGTGACGAATCACGCTTGTCTATCTGGCAAGTCGATGGATGAGTATGGGTTTGGCGGTTGCCAGAAGAATGGTACTAGGCTGACTGCATTGTGTCAAGTGTAAAGTTTGTGGAGCGGGAATTATGGTATGCTGTTTTTTTTTTTTCAGGGGTTGGGCTTGGTCCCTTAGTTCCAGTGAAACGAACTCTTAAAGGGGTGGTTGCATGCGATTTAACTTTTTTAACTTTAGTTAGAGTGTAATGTTGCTGCTTGAGCAAAAACAGTATCTGCAAAGTTACAGCGCTGAAAGTCCAATGCAAACAGAGATATTGTCTTTAAAAGTTATGGCAGTTTATTGCCTACAAAAACAGCCGGTTTGTACTACAACTTCCTGGGTGGGTGACATCATAAACTCTTGCTAGTCACCGCAGATGTGACTTCTGCCCGTAATAGTAAGGGGTGCAGTGTTCCCGGACAACCTGTGCTTGGCACTTCAACCAATAAAAATACATCAAACTACATTTGGCCATCTAACCAATCTAAGATGCGTTTTTTGAAAGGGATGGGTTTCATTGAAGCAGGAAGCAAACGAGCCATTCAAAGGACAGTGGAGACAGCGGTGTGGAATAAAAGTAAAATAAGAAAAATACGGCATAAAAAAAGAAGAAGTATTAAGACATGTTATACTGCACCCCATAAACACAACCAAGCCTAGAAAAAAACCATGGAACCACCCCTTTAATTCTTCAGCACACCAAGACATTTTGGATAATTTCATGCTCCCAACTTTGTGAGAACCGTTTGGGGATGGCCCCTTCCTGGTCCAACATGACTGCACACCAGTGCACAAAGCAAAGGACCATAAATACCTGGATGAGTGAGTTTGATGTGGCTTGACTTGACTGGCCTGCACAGAGTCCTGAACTCAACCCGGTAGAACACCTTTGGGATGAATTAGAGCAGAGACTGTGAGCCAGGCCTTCTTGTCTAACATCAGTGTCTGACCTCACAAATATGCTTCTAGAATAATGGTCAAAAATTCCCATAAACACTCCTAAACATTGTGGAAAGCTTTCCCAGAAGAGTTGAAGCTGTATAGCTGTAAAGGGTTGGCCAACTCCATATTAAATCCTAAAGTTTAAGTTCATGAGCATGTAAAGGCAGATATTCAAAAACTTTTGGCAATATAGTGTATATAAACGTACTAATAATATACTATATTTTACAATTTTTTTTTTTTTTTATTTTTTTTATCAAATATATGCAGCCTTCTTTCCAAAACACACACACACACACACACACACACACACACACACACACACACACACACACACACACACACACACATACACACACACACACACACACACGCATGCACGCACGCACGCACGCACACACACACACACACGTTGATGTTTTTTATATAGATTTTACAATACAAAAACACCGTTTTTTTAGGTACCTCTTGAGGTACATGTTCCCTGGTTGGAACACTTGAATCACTGTGCCATTGTACGTCAACCCATAGAATTCACTTCCTGTATTAGTTGTATTATCTGAGTCAAGTCCCCATTTCATATGGAAATTTCAGGAGATGCATTGAAAGAGCGGCTGAAACATTAGCCATCTCATTATGTCTCCGAGCATATTATCTTGATGGGCTGCAGAAAAATGGCCCTGTATTGAAGCAACGTTAGTGTGGCAGAGTGCGTGATGGTGACACAGCAGCAGTGAAACTGGAGTTTTATTTAATCCAGCGCCGTCTCCCTTGGCCTGATAACTTCACAGCCCATCCCAGGGCTTGTCTGTCAGCTTTGACACAGTAATATCTCCCAAGCCCTCTGTTTCCTAGTCACTTTCATTTATTTTAAAATACCATTTCACACACTGCTGCCTTTAACTAGGCATTATACAGTGTGTGGGGAGAGAGGCCTAGATTGAATTGTGACAGAGACAGCGGGTCTTGCGGTGAAAAATATCAAAATATTGTAAATGGCAGCAGACTCTATAAAATGGCAATGCTGGAGATGATGATTTTCCTCCTGTTTTTTTGACTTTCATTTCTATTGTGTGCGTCTAGGCCTATATATCTGTCTATATGTGTGTGTGTGTGTGTGTTGGGTTGCATGTGTGTTTACTGCTCAAGACAATTTAGATTCACTCTGGCTATCAAAACAATATTCCCCACACTTCTCAAATTCAGAGACTCTTTCTTGTATTCCTCCACAACCTTTGACTATAAAAAAGTATACAAAAAGCATACAGAAAAACTATTAAAATAAAATACTTTTTAGACACTTTAGCAGGTTCAGCTTTTTTAGGATGATGTTGTCTAGAGGTTGGGTTGGACTTTTTCATTGTAAAAATTCCAACATAATCTATTATTACCCATTATTTTACTTTTCATATTTTACTCATAACAAGACATTTAAAAGCCTTGTGTTTGGTCACATTTTCATTATTGATTATGAACTTACAAGACTAGCATAGGCTATATATGCATTTATTCATGAAGAGAACAGATGAACCGAAACTGTGCATCACTTTTCATGTTCAACACCCACAAAGCAGATGAATGTGAAATGATATTGGTTCTTAAGTCCCAAGAGTCGATGCTTTAGTCTATGCCGTTTTCAGTTGATAAATGAACAGAACATTGTTGCTCGCCTCCTATCCAATAAGTTGCAATAAGCTCTCTTTCGCTTTAATGCTAGTTACAGCACAATATAAACATAAATGAACATCAGAAGGTTTTAAGATACAGTACAACTTACTGAAAGACGTATCATGTAATCGTAGACTGGGTAAACTGCAAATCTGCCGGCGATTTGATTTCGCCCTGCATCTCAGTCTGGAAACCTGTACATTCATATTGTTATTATTCTGTAGAGGCGGTGTTTCGCAACAGATGACGTCAAGATGCGCATACGATCGTTTTCTGGGCCTGTTGTCTATAAAAGCTTTTCTTTGACTAACAATGAAGTTTTCAGCTGTGAAACTTACAGAATTCTTATAATACCATGACCTTTTACATAAGCTGAAGGGAAAGTTGATTTCTCAATTCATCAGCCCTTTCATTCAGCAATGTTTTGATTTACAGGTCCTTCTCAAGAAATTAGCATATGTGATAAAAGCTCATTATTTTCCATAATGTAAGGATAAAAAAATTTAACTTTCATAATATTTTAGATTCATTGCACACCAACTGAAATATTTCAGGTATTTTATTATTTTAATACTGATGATTTTGGCACACAGCTCATGAAAACCCAAAATTCCTATCTCAAAAAATATGCATATCATGAAAAGGTTCTCTAAACGAGCTATTAACCTAATCATCTGAATCAACTAATTAACTCTAAACACCTGCAAAAGATCCCTGAGGCTTTTAAAAACTCCCATCCTGGTTCATTACTCAAAACCGCAATCATGGGTAAGACTGCCGACCCGACCCGACCCGACCCGACCCTGTCCAGAAGGCCATCATTGACACCCTCGAGCGAGAGGGTAAGACACAGAAAGAAATTTCTGAACGAATAGGCTGTTCCCAGAGTGCTGTATCAAGGCACCTCAGTGGGAAGTCTGTGGGAAGGAAAAAGTGTGGCAAAAAACGCTGCACAACGAGAAGAGGTGACCGGACCCTGAGGAAGATTGTGGAGAAGGACCGATTCCAGACCTGGGGGACCTGCGGAAGCAGTGGACTGAGTCTGGAGTAGAAACATCCAGAGCCACCGTGCACAGGTGTGTGCAGGAAATGGGCTACAGGTGCCGCATTCCCCAGGTCAAGACACTTTGGGCTACAGAGAAGCAGGACTGTTGCTTAGTGGTCCAAAGTAATTTTTTTGGATGAAAGCAAATTTTGCATGCCATTCGGAAATCAAGGTGCCAGAGTCTGGAGGAAGACTGGGGAGAAGGAAATGCCAAAATGCCTGAAGTCCAGTGTCAAGTACCCACAGTCAGTGATGGTCTGGGGTGCCATGTCAGCTGCTGGTGTTGGTCCACTGTGTTTTATCAAGGGCAGGGTCATTGCAGCTAGCTATCAGGAGATTTTGGAGCACTTCATGCTTCCATCTGCTGAAAAGCTTCATGGAGATGAAGATTTCGTTTTTCAGCACGACCTGGCACCTGCTCACAGTGCCAAAACCCCTGGTAAATGGTTTACTGACCATGGTATTACTGTGCTCAATTGGCCTGCCAACTCTCCTGACCTGAACCCCATAGAGAATCTGTGGGATATTGTGAAGAGAAAGTTGAGAGACTCAAGACCCAACACTCTGGATGAGCTTAAGGCCGCTATCGAAGCATCCTGGGCCTCCATAACACCTCAGCAGTGCCACAGGCTGATCGCCTCCATGCCACGCCGCATTGAAGCAGTCATTTCTGCAAAAGGATTCCCGACCAAGTATTGAGTGCATAACTGAACATAATTATTTGAAGGTTGACCTTTTTTGTATTAAAAACAAGCTTTATGCTCTATTCATGAGCTGTATGCCAAAATCATCAGTATTAAAACAATAAAAGACCTGACATTTTTCAGTTAGTGTGCAATGAATAAAAGTTTAATTTTTATCATTACATTATGGAAAATAATGAACTTTTATCACATATGCTAATTTTTTTAGAAGGACCTGTATATGCTTTTAATTCTGATCATTGCGTTATTTTACATATGCAAATAATTACATATGAAATCACTTGTTTCTTTGTATGTATTTTGATCAGGAGATTCTGTTCTCTTTCCGAAGATGTGTCATAGCGCTCCCCCTAGAATACAACAATGAAAACAATGAAACACAGAAAAATCTGTGTTTGGTGGGGAAGCGTCTTTTCACAAATAACGGATAGTTCTGTGTTAAACACTAACTGGAATAGAGACATAATTAGGCCTATGCATATGCAATTCTGAAATTATTAAAACTATTATAATTACAATATAATTATTATAACATGCTCGCCTGTGCGTAATCAAACGCATCAAGGGAGACCAGTGCAGAGGCAATTGTCATTCGATTTGGCTTCTTTTTGGATGCATCTCAATCAGCTCCCTAGCTCTTGAATCAGTATATCGTGTACATGAATCTGGGCCCTGCTAAGGACCCTGGTTCACTACACTAGGAAAGTAATCGCCTAATTTTTCGACATGATTATGTACAACGTCAACGTACAATGTTGTCATTACATTCATTGATGTGGGTATATGAGAAAATTTTTGGATGTACTACAGCCACCATGTTGTTACTGTCATGTGACCTACCAGTATCAGTTGCATGTCACTTCACTGCCATTTATAAATCTTCTCCCATGGCCTCATGGGATAGTAAAGTGTCCTGCAAATGTAGAAGTAGTAGGTCGTCAGGGGATTTCTCACCTTCTGTTTTTCGAATATGCATCCGGACATACTACTCTGTGGGTATACTGTTTTTTCACATACTATGTATTAGGGAAGTATTTGATTTCGGGTGCAGTGTTAGTGTAATCTGTCAAAATGATGGACGGCCTTCAGATTTTTCCATGACTGCTAAAACTATTTTTCTGTTAACACAACCTTTGTATCTGGGTGAGGATGTACATGCACAATTACATTTTGAATAAAATTAAATTAAAAAAGTGAATTATTTTTAATAAAATCACTATAATTTCACATAGGGCCATTTAAAATATTTTTGGGGGTTGTTGTTGCAGTCAGAATATCTGTATATGTCATTAGTCTGTCATCTCTTTATTAGAGTGAACCCACTGGCAAACAAAAAATGATATGCTAACGTATTCGTCATTTCCTTGTGTCTCTGCATAATTTAGGCTGCCTCCCTGCAGGATTAATCTGATTGGACAGTTATGTAAAGAGACTGAGGCCTGAGCTGTCAGTCTCAAGCCAACGGGTACAACAGCAATTGCTTTTGACATCTGGGCATATGGCATGTACATTTCCCAACCTTCTCCTTAAACTACTAGAAATATATGATCTACATGCGATTCTTTTAGTGTCATGGGGTCCATAAAAAGTCTTCATCAGTGCTCTTCGTCAAATTTAATACCTACCATGAAATAAAAAGGATTGGAAATAAATAGTTTATCTACTATTGTTGTACACTAACATTTTTATTTTTATTTTTTTTTTTACAAGAAAAACTATTTAAAAATGTCATATTTGATTCAATACGTTTGCTATTTCTTTATAATTATTTGTGGATGGTTTCTACACCAAATTTTTATCAGTGTACTGAAAAAATCCCACGCTGTGACAACTTGACAACCAAAAAGTTCACCCCAAAATTAAAATCCTGTCATATTTTACGTACCCTTATGTGGTTCCAACCCAACAGGTATTAAGTTCTTATTCAATCTTATAGACCAATTTGGAGTCAATGTCACGGTTTTATCTTTTGCATTGTGGTTGCAGAAAAACAGTGGTATGAGTGGAGGAAAATGGGCGAATAAGAGAAATGTACGGTGGCTAGTAGTGCAGTCGTACTAAATTAAACCATAACACAACGAAATCGCTACACCACAATGGAATTAAACCACAACACAAATCGCTACACCACAATGGAATTAAACCACAACACAAATCGCCACAACACAATGGAAACAAGGCACAACACAACGAAATTGCCACAACACAACGGAAACAAAGCACAACACAACGAAAACAAGCCACAACACAACGAAATTGCCACAACACAACGAAATCGCCACAACACAACGGAAACAAAGCACAACACAACGAAATTGCCACAACACAACGAAATCGCCACAACACAACGAAAACAAGCCACAACACAACGGAAACAAGGCACAACACAACGAAATTGCCACAACACAACGGAAACAAGGCACAACACAACGAAATCACCACAACACAACGGAAACAAGGCACAACACAACGAAAACACCACAACACAACGGAAACAAGGCACAACACAACGAAATTACCACAACACAACGGAAACAAGGCACAACACAACGAAAACAAGGCACAACACAACGAAATTACCACAACACAACGGAAACAAGGCACAACACAACGAAAACAAGGCACAACACAACGAAATCACCACAACACAACGGAAACAAGGCACAATACAACGAAAACAAGGCACAACACAACGAAATCACCACAACACAACGAAAACAAGGCACAACACAACGAAATCGCCACAACACAACGAAAACAAGGCACAACACAACGAAAACAAGGCACAACACAACTAAATCGCCACAACACAACGGAAACAAGGCACAACACAACTAAATCGCCACAACACAACGGAAACAAGGCACAACACAACGAAAACAAGGCACAACACAACGAAATCACCACAACACAACGGAAACAAGGCACAACACAACAAAATCACCACAACACAACGGAAACAAGCCACAACACAACAAAATCACCACAACACAACGGAAACAAGGCACAACACAACGAAATCACCACAACACAACGGAAACAAGGCACAACACAACGAAATCACCACAACACAACGGAAACAAGGCACAACACAACGAAAACAAGCCACAACACAACGAAATCACCACAACACAACGGAAACAAGGCACAACACAACGAAAACAAGCCACAACACAACGAAATCACCACAACACAACGGAAACAAGGCACAACACAACGAAAACAAGCCACAACACAACGAAATCACCACAACACAACGAAAACAAGCCACAACACAACGAAATCACCACAACACAACGGAAACAAGGCACAACACAACGAAAACAAGGCACAACACAACGAAATCACCACAACACAACGGAAACAAGGCACAACACAACGAAATCGCCACAACACAACGGAAACAAGGCACAACACAACGAAAACAAGCCACAACACAACGAAATCACCACAACACAACGGAAACAAGGCACAACACAACGAAAACAAGGCACAACACAACGAAATCGCCACAACACAACGGAAACAAGGCACAACACAACGGAATCACCACAACACAACGGAAACAAGGCACAACACAACGAAAACAAGGCACAACACAACGAAATCGCCACAACACAACGGAAACAAGGCACAACACAACGAAAACGCCACAACACAACGGAAACAAGGCACAACACAACGAAAACAAGCCACAACACAACGAAATCACCACAACACAACGGAAACAAGGCACAACACAACGAAAACAAGGCACAACACAACGAAATCGCCACAACACAACGGAAACAAGGCACAACACAACGGAATCAACACAACGGAAACAAGGCACAACACAACGAAATCACCACAACACAACGGAAACAAGGCACAACACAACGAAAACAAGCCACAACACAACGAAATCACCACAACACAACGGAAACAAGGCACAACACAACGAAATCGCCACAACACAACGGAAACAAGGCACAACACAACAGAATCACCACAACACAACGGAAACAAGGCACAACACAACGAAATCACCACAACACAACGGAAACAAGGCACAACACAACGGAATCACCACAACACAACGGAAACAAGGCACAACACAACGAAATCACCACAACACAACGGAAACAAGGCACAACACAACGAAAACAAGCCACAACACAACGAAATCACCACAACACAACGGAAACAAGGCACAACACAACGAAAACAAGCCACAACACAACAAAATCACCACAACACAACGGAAACAAGGCACAACACAACGAAAACAAGCCACAACACAACGAAATCACCACAACACAACGGAAACAAGGCACAACACAACGAAAACAAGGCACAACGGAATCAACACAACACAACGGAAACAAGGCACAATACAACGAAAACAAGCCACAACACAACGAAATCACCACAACACAACGGAAACAAGGCACAACACAACGAAAACAAGCCACAACACAACGAAATCACCACAACACAACGGAAACAAGGCACAACACAACGGAAACAAGGCACAACACAACAGAATCACCACAACACAACGGAAACAAGGCACAACACAACGGAAACAAGGCACAACACAACGAAAACAAGCCACAACACAACGAAATCACCACAACACAACGGAAACAAGGCACAACACAACGAAATCGCCACAACACAACGGAAACAAGGCACAACACAACAGAATCACCACAACACAACGGAAACAAGGCACAACACAACGAAATCACCACAACACAACGGAAACAAGGCACAACACAACGGAATCACCACAACACAACGGAAACAAGGCACAACACAACGAAATCACCACAACACAACGGAAACAAGGCACAACACAACGAAAACAAGCCACAACACAACGAAATCACCACAACACAACGGAAACAAGGCACAACACAACGAAAACAAGCCACAACACAACAAAATCACCACAACACAACGGAAACAAGGCACAACACAACGAAAACAAGCCACAACACAACGAAATCACCACAACACAACGGAAACAAGGCACAACACAACGAAAACAAGGCACAACGGAATCAACACAACACAACGGAAACAAGGCACAATACAACGAAAACAAGCCACAACACAACGAAATCACCACAACACAACGGAAACAAGGCACAACACAACGAAAACAAGCCACAACACAACGAAATCACCACAACACAACGGAAACAAGGCACAACACAACGAAAACAAGCCACAACACAACGAAAACAAGCCACAACACAACGAAATCACCACAACACAACGGAAACAAGGCACAACACAACGAAAACAAGGCACAACACAACGAAATCACCACAACACAACGGAAACAAGGCACAACACAACGAAATCGCCACAACACAACGGAAACAAGGCACAACACAACGAAAACAAGCCACAACACAACGAAATCACCACAACACAACGGAAACAAGGCACAACACAACGAAAACAAGGCACAACACAACGAAATCGCCACAACACAACGGAAACAAGGCACAACACAACGGAATCACCACAACACAACGGAAACAAGGCACAACACAACGAAAACAAGGCACAACACAACGAAATCGCCACAACACAACGGAAACAAGGCACAACACAACGAAAACAAGCCACAACACAACGAAATCACCACAACACAACGGAAACAAGGCACAACACAACGAAAACAAGGCACAACGGAATCAACACAACACAACGGAAACAAGGCACAATACAACGAAAACAAGCCACAACACAACGAAATCACCACAACACAACGGAAACAAGGCACAACACAACGAAAACAAGCCACAACACAACGAAATCACCACAACACAACGGAAACAAGGCACAACACAACGAAAACAAGGCACAACACAACGAAATCGCCACAACACAACGGAAACAAGGCACAACACAACGGAATCAACACAACGGAAACAAGGCACAACACAGCGAAAACAAGGCACAACACAACGAAATCGCCACAACACAACGGAAACAAGGCACAACACAACGAAAACAAGGCACAACACAACGAAATCGCCACAACACAACGGAAACAAGGCACAACACAACGGAATCAACACAACGGAAACAAGGCACAACACAACGAAATCACCACAACACAACGGAAACAAGGCACAATACAACGAAAACAAGGCACAACACAACGAAATCACCACAACACAACGAAAACAAGGCACAACACAACGAAATCGCCACAACACAACGAAAACAAGGCACAACACAACGAAAACAAGGCACAACACAACTAAATCGCCACAACACAACGGAAACAAGGCACAACACAACTAAATCGCCACAACACAACGGAAACAAGGCACAACACAACGAAAACAAGGCACAACACAACGAAATCACCACAACACAACGGAAACAAGGCACAACACAACAAAATCACCACAACACAACGGAAACAAGCCACAACACAACAAAATCACCACAACACAACGGAAACAAGGCACAACACAACGAAATCACCACAACACAACGGAAACAAGGCACAACACAACGAAATCACCACAACACAACGGAAACAAGGCACAACACAACGAAAACAAGCCACAACACAACGAAATCACCACAACACAACGGAAACAAGGCACAACACAACGAAAACAAGCCACAACACAACGAAATCACCACAACACAACGGAAACAAGGCACAACACAACGAAAACAAGCCACAACACAACGAAATCACCACAACACAACGAAAACAAGCCACAACACAACGAAATCACCACAACACAACGGAAACAAGGCACAACACAACGAAAACAAGGCACAACACAACGAAATCACCACAACACAACGGAAACAAGGCACAACACAACGAAATCGCCACAACACAACGGAAACAAGGCACAACACAACGAAAACAAGCCACAACACAACGAAATCACCACAACACAACGGAAACAAGGCACAACACAACGAAAACAAGGCACAACACAACGAAATCGCCACAACACAACGGAAACAAGGCACAACACAACGGAATCACCACAACACAACGGAAACAAGGCACAACACAACGAAAACAAGGCACAACACAACGAAATCGCCACAACACAACGGAAACAAGGCACAACACAACGAAAACGCCACAACACAACGGAAACAAGGCACAACACAACGAAAACAAGCCACAACACAACGAAATCACCACAACACAACGGAAACAAGGCACAACACAACGAAAACAAGGCACAACACAACGAAATCGCCACAACACAACGGAAACAAGGCACAACACAACGGAATCAACACAACGGAAACAAGGCACAACACAACGAAATCACCACAACACAACGGAAACAAGGCACAACACAACGAAAACAAGCCACAACACAACGAAATCACCACAACACAACGGAAACAAGGCACAACACAACGAAATCGCCACAACACAACGGAAACAAGGCACAACACAACAGAATCACCACAACACAACGGAAACAAGGCACAACACAACGAAATCACCACAACACAACGGAAACAAGGCACAACACAACGGAATCACCACAACACAACGGAAACAAGGCACAACACAACGAAATCACCACAACACAACGGAAACAAGGCACAACACAACGAAAACAAGCCACAACACAACGAAATCACCACAACACAACGGAAACAAGGCACAACACAACGAAAACAAGCCACAACACAACAAAATCACCACAACACAACGGAAACAAGGCACAACACAACGAAAACAAGCCACAACACAACGAAATCACCACAACACAACGGAAACAAGGCACAACACAACGAAAACAAGGCACAACGGAATCAACACAACACAACGGAAACAAGGCACAATACAACGAAAACAAGCCACAACACAACGAAATCACCACAACACAACGGAAACAAGGCACAACACAACGAAAACAAGCCACAACACAACGAAATCACCACAACACAACGGAAACAAGGCACAACACAACGGAAACAAGGCACAACACAACAGAATCACCACAACACAACGGAAACAAGGCACAACACAACGGAAACAAGGCACAACACAACGAAAACAAGCCACAACACAACGAAATCACCACAACACAACGGAAACAAGGCACAACACAACGAAATCGCCACAACACAACGGAAACAAGGCACAACACAACAGAATCACCACAACACAACGGAAACAAGGCACAACACAACGAAATCACCACAACACAACGGAAACAAGGCACAACACAACGGAATCACCACAACACAACGGAAACAAGGCACAACACAACGAAATCACCACAACACAACGGAAACAAGGCACAACACAACGAAAACAAGCCACAACACAACGAAATCACCACAACACAACGGAAACAAGGCACAACACAACGAAAACAAGCCACAACACAACAAAATCACCACAACACAACGGAAACAAGGCACAACACAACGAAAACAAGCCACAACACAACGAAATCACCACAACACAACGGAAACAAGGCACAACACAACGAAAACAAGGCACAACGGAATCAACACAACACAACGGAAACAAGGCACAATACAACGAAAACAAGCCACAACACAACGAAATCACCACAACACAACGGAAACAAGGCACAACACAACGAAAACAAGCCACAACACAACGAAATCACCACAACACAACGGAAACAAGGCACAACACAACGAAAACAAGCCACAACACAACGAAATCACCACAACACAACGAAAACAAGCCACAACACAACGAAATCACCACAACACAACGGAAACAAGGCACAACACAACGAAAACAAGGCACAACACAACGAAATCACCACAACACAACGGAAACAAGGCACAACACAACGAAATCGCCACAACACAACGGAAACAAGGCACAACACAACGAAAACAAGCCACAACACAACGAAATCACCACAACACAACGGAAACAAGGCACAACACAACGAAAACAAGGCACAACACAACGAAATCGCCACAACACAACGGAAACAAGGCACAACACAACGGAATCACCACAACACAACGGAAACAAGGCACAACACAACGAAAACAAGGCACAACACAACGAAATCGCCACAACACAACGGAAACAAGGCACAACACAACGAAAACAAGCCACAACACAACGAAATCACCACAACACAACGGAAACAAGGCACAACACAACGAAAACAAGGCACAACGGAATCAACACAACACAACGGAAACAAGGCACAATACAACGAAAACAAGCCACAACACAACGAAATCACCACAACACAACGGAAACAAGGCACAACACAACGAAAACAAGCCACAACACAACGAAATCACCACAACACAACGGAAACAAGGCACAACACAACGAAAACAAGGCACAACACAACGAAATCGCCACAACACAACGGAAACAAGGCACAACACAACGGAATCAACACAACGGAAACAAGGCACAACACAGCGAAAACAAGGCACAACACAACGAAATCGCCACAACACAACGGAAACAAGGCACAACACAACGAAAACAAGGCACAACACAACGAAATCGCCACAACACAACGGAAACAAGGCACAACACAACGGAATCAACACAACGGAAACAAGGCACAACACAGCGATAACAAGGCACAACACAACGAAATCACCACAACACAACGGAAACAAGGCACAACACAACGGAATCAACACAACACAACGGAAACAAGGCACAACACAACGAAAACAAGCCACAACACAACGAAATCACCACAACACAACGGAAACAAGGCAGAACACAACGAAAACAAGGCACAACACAACGAAATCGCCACAACACAACGGAAACAAGGCACAACACAACAAAATCACCACAACACAACGGAAACAAGGCACAACACAACGGAAACAAGGCACAACACAACGGAATCAACACAACGGAAACAAGGCACAACACAACGAAAACAAGGCACAACACAACGAAATCGCCACAACACAACGGAAACAAGGCACAACACAACGAAAACAAGGCACAACACAATGAAATCGCCACAACACAACGAAATTACCACAACACAACGAAATCGCCACAACACAACAGAAACAAACCACAACACAATGAAATCGCCACACAACGGAATCGCCACAACACAACGGAAATGCTCCTGACCAACAGGGGGCTCTCGGAGAGCAATAAAGTTAGTTTTTCTTGCCGTTGCTCTATAGATTGGCCAGTCTTACAAAGATATAAACACTAGGATCAGTTTTAATTGTGTAACTCACCTACAGGCATTATAGCTGTATACTCATGAACGTTTTTCACTCGCGATCACAGTGCTCGGGAATGTCTTTCAATTCTCAACAAGTGGTTGAAATGACTTTTTTGTTTTTGTTTAAATGTTCAAATTCCAATGTTGTGCATGAAGGGGGTCGCACACCAGACGCGGAGCTCGGCGGCGCTCTGCGGCGCGCCACGTCTTTAAAATTCGAACACATTGTTTTCAATGAGTGTACGCACACCGGTGGCGGCATTCGGCGCCTGTCTGCGGCGACTCAGGATATTGTTCTAAATCCTGCCGTGCCACAGAGCGCCATTTCAAGGCTTTATATTAAAAGTATATTATCGTTAAGGTATACTGATTTCAACTTTTGCTACAAGACACATTTGTTTTACATTCTGAGTTCAACAGCTTGAATAAAGTCTAAACATATTTTGGGGAAATGTATAATAAACGTAGCCTTTTAAAATGTGCGCGTCCGGTGTGCGATACCTGAGACGCTGCGCGGCGCGCCGCCGAGCTCTGCGTCCGGTGTGCGACCCCCTTGAGTCAGTTTTTTAGAATACAACAAAGCTCTGGAATTTGAGCATGTAATTTTAAATGTTAAAAGTAATTTTAATTCATACAAATTATATGTTTCAACTGCATGGTGGATTAGCAGACGTTTAAAAGCATTTTCGAGTATAAATATGCCACTATAATGCATGTAGGTGATTTTGAATTGATATTTCATGTCGATATACAATGGTTACACACTTAACTGGCCAATCTATATGGCAAGGAAAACTTTATTGCACTCCAAGAGCCCCCTCGTGGTCGGTTGCATTTCCGTTGTGTTGTGCCTTGTTTCTGTTGTGTTCTGGCGATTTCGTTGTGTTGTGGTTTAATTTAGTACAGCTACACTACTGGGCCACCGTAGAAATGTCTTCTTGTACATTTGGATGTCAGATTCAGAATGCAAAAAACGATGGACTTCATGTTTATAGAGTATTGCCATTGAAGACACCAAAACGCAGACCACCAAAACCACATACTGGACTGATGAAACTTGAAACTTGTGATGATTGATTAGTCTACTATTAAAGCATGGATTTGATGTAATCAATAGATCTACATATTCACAAGATCTACAGTAGATCTACAATATTCACAAATGCAATTCATAGGCATACGAACTTTACAGTTACAGCATGAAATAGTATTTAACCCTTTTAGGTTACATAACATCACAATTATGACTTTTTCTTGCAATTATGAGTCAATAAAATTTTTTTAGGGTGAAAAAGTCAGAATTGGGGGATATAAAGCTGCAATACAAGGAGAAAAAGACAGAATATTGAGTTTCTGATATTTCTTCTTAGAACACTGTCAGAAAAAAAGGAACATTGCTGTCACTGGGGCGGTATCCTAAGGTGCAAAACCGAAAAGGTACCAATATGTATATTTAAGGTACTAATACACACTCTTAAAGTACTGATATGTGGGACAGTTGTAACAGGGGACGGTTGTAACACCTTGAATTAGAGTGATGCCACACTCTGCACATACTCATTTCAAAAAGGGAAACACATTTGAAACTTCCTGACGGAGTTAGGGGGGTTACTTTTGAGGTAAAAAAAATACTTTTCTTTCCGATGTACTTATTTGGATGATGTTATGTACTCTTTTTTGTCATGTAGTAAATGTCATCATTACTTAAAAACATGAAATGAATAGTCACAATAAAATTTTGAGTATAGAATTGATTCATTATTTTAGACATGTTACAACCACCCCTAACATGTTTTACAACGTGTCCATTTTAACAGTGGAGAGACTGTATTAAAATCAATTTTGCAACCTGTACATATTTCATAAAAGCACTTAAATACATTGTTTCAGAAGTTGACAGATTGAAGTTTGTAATATAACAAATTGGTTATCCCAGTATAAATGTTTTTTGATCTATTGCTAAAAATGGCAAAAAGTGTCACAACTGTCCCTGGTCTATCTACCTTTTAAGGTACCAATATGTACCACTTAGGTGTGAGTAAGGTACAAATTTTCTTCTTCTTTCGGCTGTTCCTTTCAGGGGTCGCCGCAACGAATCATCTGCCTCCATCTATTTCTATCCTCCGTATCGTATCCTCTTCTCTCAGACAAATACCTTCATGTCCTCCTTCACTATACATCCATAAACCTCCTCTTTGGTCTTCCTCTTCCTCCTTCCTCCTTTCTGGCAGCTCTAACCTCAGCATCCTTTTACCGATGTATTCACTCTCCCTCCTCTGAACATGTCCAAACCATCTCAACCTGGCCTCTCTAACTTTGTCTCCAAAACATCTCACATGTGCTGTCCCTCTGATGTACTCATTCCTGATCCTATCCATCCTCGTCACTCCCAAAGAGAACCTCAACATCTTCAGCTCTGTTACCTCTAGCTCTTCCTCCTGTCTTCTCCTCAGTGCAACTGTCTCCAAACCATACAACATCGCTGGTCTCACTACTGTCCTGTACACCTTTCCTTTCATTCTTGCTGGTACACTTTTATCACACAACAGACCTGACACTTTTCTCCACCCATTCCAACCTGCCTGCACACGCTTCTTCACCTCTTTTCCACACTCCCCATTGCTCTGGACTGTTGACCCTAAGTACTTAAAATCCTCCACCTTCTTTACCTCTTCTCCCTGTAACCTCACTGTTCCACTTGGTTCCCTCTCATTCACACACATGTACTCATGTACATGTACACACATGTAAATATAACATTTGAAACTGCGCGAAAAACAATCAAAAAAATCTAAATTGTGAAAGCTATAAACTCGAAATGACCATTTTTAAATTGTTTTATTACGTGGCTTCCATAGAGTGCTACTCAGAACTGTCATTTTCTGCTACCAGGTAGGCCCCGCCCACAAAACACACCATCGCTGTTTTCAAACACAAAATAAGCCTATAAGCAATTGCATAATAAAAGCAACGAACATGTAAAAAATTAAAAATGTATCAATTTCGGATTAACATTTGTTTCTACACCAATGTATATATTGAATATTTACTCATACAATATTCAGTGTTTAGTGAATATTGGATATTTTTTCTTTTAAATAAAACCATCCAATTTAAGTCCAGGTCAACAAAACCATGTTTCAAGGATTAATCTTGATCCTTAAAAAGATCCGCTTTGCCGGCGCTGTGTCTCTCTGTGCTCGGCCACTCTGAGCTTATTTTAAGGGTTTGGGGTTGATGGAGCTTCCTCTGTGTCTGGGTGGGTCCACCTCAGGCTGCACTGCTGCTGCTGCTGACATATCTGTGGCGTTTATTAAGAGAATGACAAGTCTATCAGGCCCCATAAGCAGGCTCTCACGGGCGGTAGATCTTTTGTTACTTTCAGGGAAGGGATCATCAATCTTGCCGGCGCTCTGCTCTCTTGAGTTGTTGATGGCAAACACAGATTCTTCCCGCTCCCTCTCCTCTCCTCCTCGCTTCAGCCGTTCTCTCGCACTGAATTCGACAGATATGACTTTCTCGGCTGCCGTGGAGCTCAATGATGTGATGGCCCACCGGCTACCGAAAGGTGGAAGCCTGGGAAAATGCAATATGTTGACAGAAGGTACTTGGTTTGTGATGAAGAGCTGGAGAGAGACCAAGAAAACACATTTCACTGAGGGGTGTCTCTGTACTATCAGACTGATTCAGTTCAATTCAAAGCGTTATAAAACTTTACACAAAGCAACATAGTGGAACGCTGTTGAACTAAAAAGCTCCATTCAGACGAGGACCACTGAGACTTTGATTTACTGGAAGCCTGTTTCCATCTCAAGAGTAAAAAATAAAAAAAGGGCATTGTGAAATAAAGTTTAAAATGAGGGTAATACTTTACACAGCAATGTTCTCTTTGTGAACATTAGTTAATGTATTAGCTATCCTGAAAACAAAACCAAAACCATGCACAGCCATTTATCAAACTAGGTTAATGTTAACTACATGTTTAACATATTAGCATTGATTAATGTATTGCAAACAAACAATAATTTACAGTGAACAATACTATATTTATCACTTACCATAACCTTAAAATCTTTTTTGTTTCTTATTTTATGAGACCAAATTATACCTCAACCCTATTTTAAAATGCTACCAAAATAAGTCACATTGTGACATAAAGTCATTATGCAAGATGAAGGCAAAGTTGAGAGAAAGTCGCAATTGTGAAATTTAAAGCCACATTATCAGATGTCACAACTGGGCAATAAAGTCCCAAATACATTCAATTAATTCACAATAAAGTCAGTTTGTGAAATATAAAGGTATAAAGTCACAGTTATCATAGTATGAAAAAGGATAACTCACCCAAAAATTAAACATATGTTGTTTTCTTTTAATGTGAAACACAAAAGCAGATTTTAGGGTACGTTTACATGACAATGATGTACTTAAAAGGTTTTTCCTTTGCGTTTTTGAAAAGTTGGTTATACAGACGACACCGATTTCAAAATGATCTTCTTTCACACAGATCAGCAAAAATGCCTAAAAATCAAGCGGCAACCTCCCACAATCTCTCTTGAAGCCAATACGGAAGTAATGCAATTCTGCAAATGCAATTCAAAACTGCAATTCCTCAACTGGCCACTAGGCAGGCTCCAGTAGGGAGCAGAAACTCATTGAGCCCCATGTTAAAATTCTCAACTTTACAGCAGAGAAAAACATGTTTACAGCCTGGTACAAATTGTGGTTTTGGCTAAGGCTAATTTTGACCTTCATGACAACAGTGAGGGCGGTGATTTTTTTATATAACTCATTCGTTTACGTTATATAAAGCCTTAAAGTTCTGCATAATTAAGGCCGTGGTTACAAGTGGATAGCCATTTATCTGCCGTCTATAGTCATTGGGTCACCTCAGCTCGGCGCACATCCAGCCTTTTTGCCCATTTTCTGTTATCCGGGAGTGACACGCGATGACTCGCTCGCAAGATGGCGACGCCCAGCTCGCCCCTACTTTAAGCTTCAGAACGGCTTATCGGAATCCTATGGGTTACGTCACGGACACTATGTCTATATATATTTTTTTTACAGTCTATGCTAAAAACACTGTATCATGCATGCAAGGCCAGTAGCTGAAAAGATCAGAATTAGAATTAGTTGGTGAAGTTATAATTTGACATATGTAAATAATGCATCTCCACTGCTCATAGCCTATTAGTGGTGTAAATCTACACTTTGCTAGAAATGTTAAGAAATGTATTTAAAAATAACCACCCTGCAACCTTCTGGGAATATTATTTTATGGTTCCAAAATATTAAACTAAAAATAACCATTAAGGAAAGTTTTGTATAAGTTCTTTTTAGGTTTTTTACAAAAAAAAAGTTTGAAACATTTTTAAAAGCTTGCGTTTTCGATTCCCAAAATATTGTTGTTATATTAAATGACCAGCCACCGTTTTTAGTTGAAAACAGTGTAGTGTAAACAGTCCTTGGCTGAAAGTCTGAGCTGCTTTTTAGAGTTTATTAATTGTTGTGTGTCTCAATACACATTGCGCTTGGTTTGTGCTATGGGACAGAGGTCTTTAACCCATCTCCTGGAAACCCATGTTAAGTTCATATCTAACCTGTTTCAGTTTAGGATTTTCAAGTGATCCTAAAGAGCTTGATTAGCTTCAGGTATGCTTGATTAGGGTTGGAGCTAAACTCTGCAGGATGGTGGGTCCCTGGAGGAGCAGGGTAAAGACTAGGTCAATGACATCAAACATCTTTGGCTGTCATGGCTAATCGTGATTTGATGTGTTAAATGCTTTAAATATGCAATTGTTAATGAGATTAAAAAATAGCCTAATACCTGTTTGGAACCATGAGGGTAAGTAAAATATGACAGGATTTTAATTTCTGGGTGAACTATCCCTTTAACTCCTGGTTGTCAAGCTGTCACAGCGTTGCATACAGTTCAACGTGGGACTTAGTCTCTAAGAGAAACTTTTCCTCCAGCCTGACCTCAGTTATTAGCTCTCTCTGAGACTCGTACAGTACGTTAAGCCCAGCTTGCTTTGCAGAGGAATGGGGAGCTTCATTAAGTGAGAGCTAGTAGATTTATGAACTCCAGTCTCTCTGCAGAGTCCTCTGGAATGGCTGAGGTCTAAGCGAGCACAGATATGATGAATATACTCCACTCTGGGATTGGCCAGGGTCAGTGAATCCAGAAATGTGAGTCTGTAAGATAACTCTGCT
The DNA here is from genome assembly GCF_024679245.1 of Pseudorasbora parva. Lineage (NCBI taxonomy): Eukaryota > Metazoa > Chordata > Actinopteri > Cypriniformes > Gobionidae > Pseudorasbora > Pseudorasbora parva. The sequence continues at coordinate 13,886,677 of NC_090180.1, forward strand.
GTGTTCGTTATTGCTGCTGCCTGGATGCTTGGGATAGCGCCCAATCAGTGAACACTGTATTAATATGGAATATAATCTGCATTACCTCTGCAGACAACATCTAGACTTATCACCCAAGGGTCATTATGATGACTGCACACTCCCCGTCCAATCATAATTACCTGAGACTCATTTAATTTGGCTTGTGTTATATGAAAATCCATAATGAATAGCTATTCAAGACATTCAACCACTACAAGTTGGTGCAACACAAAAGTCTTTTCAAAGGAACACAAGTTTGAATCCTCCTGGACTCTGCTGGTGATTAGCACGACAATAGCAGGGTTTGGCCGCGCAATACAGTGTTGAGGCATATTGGTCGGGCTTAATGAAAGAGGAAATTTGATTTTTCTTCTTTGATCGTGTCCAAGCTCTTTAATTTACCAGTCAACAAAAGAAGTGGGAGCGAGAAGACGGGCCTGCCTTTGTGCTCTCAGATTGCCAAAAATATCAAATCAATCTCCTCATTAACATTACTAATTCTTGCGTAGGCAGTTTCCTGCATCTGCAAATTGGCCTGGCAGTATTGTTAGTTCAGGTGTTCGATTTAATTGATTCCAACCCCCACCCCCCTTCAGTAATGAAAAGCCTGAATGAAATGGAAAGCAAATGACTGAAGGAAGAGTGTATTTGAACCGAATTTAATAGAATAATTCCATTATATTGAAACCTATAAGGCTTTTAATGCGCTACATAGGGGAGCGCTTGAATATCTTTCCAGCTAATTGTTGAAAAGATGTATTTTATCTAAATGGTAGTTGCACCGTGCTTCAGAGACCATTCTCACAACTTTCTTGACTTTCATAACTTCTCACAATTGGTTCTGGTGGGGGTGGGCGATGCTCACCTGATTCTATCATCTCATAATTTCCAACCTAACTACGCTTATTTGTTTTGTTAAGAGAGAAAGGCATGTAGGGGGAGGGAAAAGCGCTTTCTTTCCCCACTTCTAACTCTTTTTATTACACACAGCTGTGGTGGTGTGTTAAAAGATGGCTGTGATAATGGTGGAGGAAATCAGGCTGTCAGAGGGTGATACAGGCTCCACATACTGACCCCTTCACCCAGCTCCTATCAGTCAGCCTGGCCTTGGTTCGACTCCTCACCTCATGATCCCTTTACTCAGCTCCAAAGTACCTAAAAAATAACAAACCACAGCCAGACCTAAATACTTAGTCTGCACTTTGTGAGGCCAACATCTCTCAAGGCCTTTCTTATGAGCGCTGCCACATATCTGACCTTGTGATACAAAATTGGGATATTGAAAGGTGACAAATACTTTTGGTTATACTTTATTTTAAGGTGTCATTGTTATATTTAAGTACTGAGTAATATTAATTAACAACATGTACATACTATAGGGTCATGGTAGGATTATGATTTGGTTGAGGGTTAGTCACATGTTAGTTTTTACTGATATTACTATGGTAAATAACATATGTAACAAGGACACTTAAAAAAAGTGGGCTACACTTTATTTTACAGTCATTGTAAGAGTGTAATTAATAGTAATTAACTATAGGGTTAGGGTATAGGATTCGGGTTTGTTTGAGGATTAGTTGCATGTAATTATACATAATTTAATTATGGGCGGCAGTGGCTCAGTGGTTCATGTCGGTTGTCTACAAACCGAAAGGTTGGTGGTTCAATCCCCGGTTCCAACTGACCAAGTGTCGAAGTGTCCATGAGCAAGACAGCTAACCCCAGCTGCTCCCGACGAGCTGGATGGTGCCTAACATGGCTGACACCGTCGTCGGTGTATGAATGGGTGAATGTGAGGCAAAAATGTAAAGCGCTTTGGATAAAAGCGCTATATAAATGCAGTCCATTTTACCATTTATAATTTATAGTAATTACTTTTTCTAAGTACAAGTAACATATGTAACGGTCACGGCAAACAAATATTAAAAAAATAAGTTACCTGGTTGCCTTAAAATTTTGAGTTCATTAAAATTAAAAATATGAGTCATTTTTGAGAATTGACAACCTTTATTCAAATATTATTTAAAAGATTTTGTAAGCATATTGGGTAATTGTTTGTGTTTTATTTGTGATGACGCAGTGAAATTTGTGCTATTTTCATGATTTATCAATTTTTTTAGGTGGTTCAGATACAATAATATTTTGAGTTTATATTTATTAAACCAATTTCCTTTATTGTATCAACTCAAGTAAACAATTTAACAATTTAAGTAAACTCACAATTTTAAGGCAACCAGTTTACTTACTTCTTTTAGGTTAAACCAACAATATGTTTTTTTTACAGCGTTTAAAAAAGTGTTACCATAAAGTGTGAACTTTTTCTGTTTGTTTTTCTTCAAATAATAGTAGTATTACAAATATCATTATTATTTCATATACGGGTCCTTCTAAAAAAATAGCATATGTGATAAAAGTTCATTATTTTCCATAATGTAATGATAAAAATTAAACTTTCATATATTTTAGATTAATTGCAAACCAACTGAAATATTTCAGGTCTTTTATTGTTTTAATACTGATGATTACAGCTCATGAAAACCCAAAATCTCAAAAAAATTGCATATTTCATCCGAACAATAAAAGAAAAGTGTTTTTAATAAAAGAAAAGTCAACCTTCAAGTTATTATGTTCAGTTATGCACTCAATACTTGGTCAGGAATCCTTTTGCAGAAATGACTGCTTCAGTGCGGCGTGGCATGGAGGCGATCAGCCTGTGGCACTGCTGAGGTGTTCTGGAGGCCCAGGATGCTTCGATAGCGGCCTTAAGCTCATCCAGAGTGTTGAGTCTGTCAACTTTCTTTTCACAATATCCCACAGATTCTCTATGGGGTTCAGGTCAGGAGAGTTGGCAGGCCAATTGAGAACAGTAATACCATGGTCAGTAAACCATTTACCAGTAGTTTTGGCACTGTGAGCAGGTCGTGCTGAAAAACGAAATCTTCATCTCCATGAAGCTTTTCAGCAGATGAAAGCATGAAGTGCTCCAAAATCTCCTGATAGCTAGCTGCATTGACCCTGCCCTTGATAAAACACAGTGGACCAACACCAGCAGCTGATTGTTAGGTACTTGACACTGGACTTCAGGCATTTTGGCATTTCCTTCTCCCCAGTCTTCCTCCAGACTCTGGCACCTTGATTTCCGAATGAAATGCAAAATTTGCTTTCATCCGAAAAAAGTACTTTGGACCACTGAGCAACAGTCCAGTGCTGCTTCTCTGTAGCCCAAAAGTGTCTTGACCTGGGGAATGCGGCACCTGTAGCCCATTTCCTGCACACGCCTGTGCACGTTGGCTCTGGATGTTTCTACTCCAGACTCAGTCCACTGCTTCCGCAGGTCCCCCAAGGTCTGGAATCGGTCCTTCTGCACAATCTTCCTCAGGGTCCGGTCACCTCTTCTCGTTGTGCAGTGTTTTTTGCCACACTTTTTCCTTCCCACAGACTTCCCACTGAGGGGCCTTGATACAGCACTCTGGGAACAGCCTATTCGTTCAGAAATGTCTTTCTGTGTCTTACCCTCTCGCTTGAGGGTGTCAATGATGGCCTTCTGGACAGCAGTCAGGTCGGCAGTCTTACCCATGATTGCGGTTTTGAGTAATGAACCAGGCTGGGAGTTTTTAAAAGCCTCAGGAATCTTTTGCAGGTGTTTAGAGTTAATTAGTTGATTCAGATAATTGGGTCAATAGCTCGTTTAGAAAACCTTTTCATGATATGCTCATTTTTTGAGGTTTTCATGAGCTGTATGTCAAAATCATCAGTATTAAAACAATAAAAGACCTGAAATATTTCAGTTGATGTGCAATGACTCTAAAATATATAAAAGTTTATTTTTTATCATTACATTATGGAAAATAATGAACTTTTATCACATAATTTTTAGAGAAGGACCTGTAATTAATAGGGAAGCTGCTCCACATGACATTTTTAAAGCTTGTCATGAAAAATATCAATTTATGCGATATTTCAAGATATTTGTTGACTTATTGTTTTTTTCTGCTATAGTTCATGTGTGCCACATAACTTTTGAATAAGCAACGTAGTTTTGACAATTTTAGATTTTCCAAGAAATAATAATAAAAGTGTGTTAAACTACTTTTTACAAACTTTTTCTTTAAAACGTTAAACCAAAAGACTCTGCAGCCATCAGAGAATCATAGAGGACACACCATTTCTTCATCAAATTTAACTTTTGTGTATAATCAGTTGTCATATGAAAAGTCATGAAGTGTCACTGTCAACTTGATATTTTTGTGTTTTTATTAGCTATTAAAAGAGGATCTCTGAACCCAAACAGAACATTTTGATAGTATAATGACTCATAAAAGCCCCTTTTCCCCATCATCAACGCAATCGCTTCTCTGACTCTCTTTCCTTTTCAGAATGCACAAGATGACACATCAAGACTCTTCCCTTTATTGACTGTAACTGACATCTTTATCCGATTGCCGGCGTCTTTCCTTCCTCCATTGTTGGTGCTCTCATCTGTGGTGTTTCCACACGGTTGCGTGGCGGTGCGCTGGGATTTCACAGCGTTCTGACTCAAGCTGACACCGTGACAGGCGAGCAGGTGGGAGAAAAGCGCACTAGTCATTCTCAGACAGAAAGCGTAATAAAAGGGAGCTTATCGAAAAGCCCCATCATGGCAGAAAACATTCCTTTAAATGAAATGAGTTGAATGCAACTTTGCAGCAAGGGGGGAAGAGGAAAGGAAAATAAAAATGCTAAGTATTCAACATTCACTCCATTAAATCCTGGAGTGTTTGTGCTTTCTCAGCTAGCTTGCATAACTTAATTAAATCCCATCTTGTTTTCGAGCACATTTGAATATGATTGATTTCAATAAGGGAGAGGCAAGAGGCACAACAGGCTTTATAAATAATAATTTCTGATATCAAAACATTACCGTGCCTAAGATTTGTGATATTCAGCTCAATGCTGGAAAAGGGGAAACATTTGATGAATAATAAATAGCCTGCTTCTGACTTAATCACTAAAATGTAAAATACGTTTCGTTTTTTTTTTTTTTTTTTTTTGCTCACATTTTCATCTTTCATTGATGCATTTTTTTGGGTTTTCAGACTTCAAAGTTTGTTCATATGATTACAAGTTTTGACTGGTTCGTTTTGACAGTAATCCCTGCTGTAGATGCTACAATAATTACACCATTCTGCAGCCAAAACAATCTTCCCTCATTGATAGCCATTCAAAAATAGTTGTCTATTTAACAATGTTCTTGTATGCAACATGGCAGAAGATGCCCCCTTAAGAACAATATTTACTTTTAAATGGTAACATATTTAGATAAAAGTTTAACATGTGCAAGATGAAGATGTTTTAGTCAATGTGTTATGATAGGAAATAAATAGAAACGTTTGGTAATTTAGTTTTTATTGCACAAAATGGCATATATTTAAAGAGGGGAAAGTTGACCCCCTTTAAGAAGCAGGATAAACTTCCATAGAAGAATACATACAATGCCTCTATATAATTAATACACATATAAACACCGACCGACTCTACTACTGTGGTATCTGGCGTCAAGATGTTAGCAGCAGATCCTTTAAGTCCTATAAATTGCGAGGTGGGGCCTCCATGGATCAGACTTGTTTGTTTAGAACGTCCCACAGATGCTCGATTGGATTGAGAGCTGGGGAATTTGAAGGACAAGTCAAGACCTCAGACTCGTTGTCGTGCTCCTCCTGAACCATTTTTGATTTCGGACACGGTGCATGTGGCAGATCACCCTTACTGGTGGCTATGCAGCCTCTATACGCATTAAACTGCGTTGCACCGTGTATTCTGACACCTTTCTATCAGAACCAGCATTAGCTTTTTGAGCAATTTAAACTACAGTAGCTAGTCTGTTTGATCGGACCATGTGACCCAGCATTCGTTCTCCATGTGCATCAATCAGCCTTGGCCACCCATGATCCTGTCGCAGGTTCACCACTGATCCTTCCTTGGACCACTTTTGATAGATAGTGACCACTGCATATTAGGAACACCCCACAAGAGCTGCAGTTTTAGAGACTCTCTGACCCAGTCGTCTAGCCTTCACAATTTGACCCTTGTCAAACTCGCTCAAACCCTCACGCTTGCCCATTTTTTCCTGCTTCTAACACATCAACTTTGAGGAGAAAACAATGATAATAGTAGTGGTATAGTGGTAATACAATGATATGTATTGTTATTATGTACAATAACAATTGCAAAAAAATAACATGACATTGTCCAGAAATGAATTCCAATAGTACATGAGTTTAATCTATCGACACAGAAGTCATGTTTAACGTGATAGTTTCATCCTTACATCTACTATATCCTATACAATATTGTTTGTCCAGAGTTTCTTCACATCAGTGTATAAATGCATAGATTTGCATGCAATGCTTGTGTGCTTTAAAGTAAGTGTATGTAAGATTGTGGCCAAAACTGGTACTGCAATCACTATCCCCTCTCCCCCTCCCCCCTGACTCGAGGTTGCCAGATTGGCTGCAGGATCAGCAGGAACGTTTGTAGCTGCTGATATTGGTAACTAGAGCAGAGCTGGCAACCCCGATGCCGAAACACTACTGACTTTATGATTGGTAGATAGGTGGAGGGTGGAGCTTCAGGCCAAAACACAACATGTCAACATCAACATCAGTTTAGGGCTGCAACAACAACTTTTAAATGACAATATCCTGGCCGGACTACTGCTGTCAGTGATATAAGTATTTGAAATTAACATGATTTCTTAATGTCTAGTGACATATCATGGTCATTTTATGATTAATTGAAATACATTTCTTACATACATTTCCTTTAAAGGGTTACTTTAGCGATTAGCATATGGCTTTGTATCAGTAGAAACCCTGGAGGATAATCAAATGATTGTGCTTCCTCCCCCTCATATCCACCTGAGACGAGAGATTTATGCATTTTATTTCTGGAAAAATTCCTCTTAAGCCTCTGGCCAAACATTACAAAGATGACGCAAATATCGTCAATTTGCGTCATCTTTGTAATGTTTGGCCAGAGGCTAAAGACTACAGCCAGCAGAGGAAAGTTAAGCTTCCAAAGGAATGAACTGAAAATGCGCCAGACTGAACACGCGTTGTGAATGTATGCCACGAATGAGGTCGCGATTACCTCAGCTCTCATCACGAGAGCTCATCAGCTCATTTATGACATTAAATGTAATCTGACTCCTAATCTGAGTTAGTGCTGTGAGACTCACATGGCAACTAGATCATTATATTGAACAGACACGTTTAGTTTTTAATTGTAGTGTCCTCTAACTCAGTCACTGTAATCCAGTAGCGGTGGCTTTGGGAATGGCCTCACAGGGCAGCAAAGCATTCTGGGAATTGTAGTCTTTCATCTCCATGAGACAAAAATACTTTTTCTGTCTTTTCTCAGTCTAGAAGGCACCAAATTTAAAAATAATTTCACATTTCTACTACATTAATGACCCAGTTTAAATTCAGATTCATCTTTCCAGCACTGAAGTACCCCTTTAATAGTGGTAGAACATTTGTCAAAGTGCCCCAATTATGCTATTTTAAAGCTTCCTAATTTTGTTTTGGAGACAACAGGCTTACATGCATCAAATGTCAAAAACAGTTTAATCTTCTCATAATATAGCTACATTCATTCAATACACATCACCACAATGTTCAATAATTCTCCAATGGAATCTGTGAACTCTAAATCCATCCTTTCCGCAAGCTTGCTCTGCTCTGATTAGTTAGATGGCCCGGTTTGTTGTAATTGGTCTTACAGCAAATATTTCAGAAACTAAACACCCATTGCCATAAGTGAACTCCAGCTCTGTGTGCGGAGGCTTCTCAAATCTCAACGACTGTACACACTTTAAAGACAGTAACGATGGCGTCGATTTTATATCAATCCCAGCGCGAGTCTGAATCGATGATGAAACACTGGAAACATTTACAAGGAATGAACTGAAAATGCGCCAGACTGAACACGCGTTGTGAATGTATGCCACGAATGAGGTCGCGATTACCTCAGCTCTCATCACGAGAGCTCATCAGCTCATTTATGACATTAAATGTAATCTGACTCCTAATCTGAGTTAGTGCTGTGAGACTCACATGGCAACTAGATCATTATATTGAACAGACACGTTTAGTTTTTAATTGTAGTGTCCTCTAACTCAGTCACTGTAATCCAGTAGCGGTGGCTTTGGGAATGGCCTCACAGGGCAGCAAAGCATTCTGGGAATTGTAGTCTTTCATCTCCATGAGACAAAAATACTTTTTCTGTCTTTTCTCAGTCTAGAAGGCACCAAATTTAAAAATAATTTCACATTTCTACTACATTAATGACCCAGTTTAAATTCAGATTCATCTTTCCAGCACTGAAGTACCCCTTTAATAGTGGTAGAACATTTGTCAAAGTGCCCCAATTATGCTATTTTAAAGCTTCCTAATTTTGTTTTGGAGACAACAGGCTTACATGCATCAAATGTCAAAAACAGTTTAATCTTCTCATAATATAGCTACATTCATTCAATACACATCACCACAATGTTCAATAATTCTCCAATGGAATCTGTGAACTCTAAATCCATCCTTTCCGCAAGCTTGCTCTGCTCTGATTAGTTAGATGGCCCGGTTTGTTGTAATTGGTCTTACAGCAAATATTTCAGAAACTAAACACCCATTGCCATAAGTGAACTCCAGCTCTGTGTGCGGAGGCTTCTCAAATCTCAACGACTGTACACACTTTAAAGACAGTAACGATGGCGTCGATTTTATATCAATCCCAGCGCGAGTCTGAATCGATGATGAAACACTGGAAGAACTAGTTATTCAACCCAAACCTTAGGCAGGACATTTCTCAGTGATGTTACTCAGTTTGAGGTACATTATGGGATGTATCAACTGTAATTCCTCTCCATCAGCATTGTATGTCCATCAACAAACCTGTGTGTGTGTGTGTTTCTAATTTATTGCAATTTCTGGAACTGTATTACTAACAGCGCATACATTAGCCCAGCACTAATGTAAATGACTGATGTAACATTAACATTTGCAAAACAAACCTTGCTCCATCCATTATCTTTACTCAAAGTAGTAAGAATGACAGACAATCTGCATTAATAGACATCTGATTAGCAGAAGTATTTCAGTAACGTATTGCCAGTTAGCCAGACACAATATGAAACACAATAAACACATTGTGGAGCACAGTGTCTTTTCGACATGATGCTATCCAGTATCATGAATCAGCTGCATATTTGAGGGGGTTCAGTGTTTCCCTGGTCTCTGCGCGCACAAACAGTGTACAGGCAATATGCTAATGTTTCGTCTTGACGTCACAACGAAACGCCTTGGGATTCATTTGAAAAACGATTTGTTTAATTGCTCTTACTTTAGAGAGAAATAACTTTATATACGGTGCACCTTCAAATAAAACTTTGGAGGATGTTTACATTCACTTAGAGCTATTACACACTACATGAAAAGTAATTTTCAAAAATCCATAATAGTGGCACTTTAAGCGTGTCAAAGGTTCTGGGTTCCAGCCTGCCTCTGTATAGTTTTTTTCTCTCACTTGTTAATCTTATAAAAGTGTGTATGTGTGATCTGATATTAGTTTTGCCTTCTCTCCATGAGTTGGGGCAACCAGCTATTTCTAGTGTGAGGTGTGAGCCTTTCTCTCTTTTTGGTGGCGGTACTTTTCCATGTCCAGTGTTTGACAATTTGATGTGTGTGTGAGTGTGTTTTTTGCAGTGCATTTTTCAGAGAATAGAAGATCCCCTAGCCCTGGAGGGGAGGTATAATTGTGTGTGAATATTGTATCGATTTGTTTATTGTTAATTTATTATTTGACGGTTCTAATAAAGTTATGTTTTTTGTACTTTATCTCTGTTTCACGTCTTGACTCATCCGTAACTGAACCTGTGTGCCTTGGTGTTTTTTTGTAAAGGGCAATTTCCCGGTATTCTAGCCCCCGGGGTGGCCTAGTCGGTTATCATTGGAGGGTGGGGGTAACTCCCCTCCCTGATTAAAGTATAATTAACAAATAGTGACGTGATTCCCGCTCTGCGACGCATACAACCAATATTTCTTCCAGTAACGTCCACAGAACACACAACCATATAGGCAATAGGTGCATATACAATGTACGGTATTAAATAAACAGCAGCCGATGTCAACCAAGTGCTTATCATCGCATTTGATATCGAAAATGCTATTAAAACTTTGACTTGTGCATTTGATACTGTCTGTTTTTCTCAGGATCTTGACATGCTGTAGTCAGCCGCTCATCCTTCAACCTGTTTCCTCAGGGAGCAAGACAGAGAGAACACAGTTAGAGAGTAAGTCAGAGAGGGAGAATCTCGGCTCAGAGACTCAGAGAACGAGAGAGGGAGAGCTGGAAGATGCCTCTGTGAAGTCGAAGTGTGACTCACACTCGCTAGTGCAGCTACAGATGAAAGACTGTCATTCCAAAGTGAGCCGAGGAGAAACTCAGCGGGGAAAAACTCCACAATACTTTTAAATGAATAATACCAATAGAATAGTCCTGCATTTACATTTCCTCTCAATGTTTTCTGTTTTCACGGAATAGGAATAGCAGGCGTACGATTTCTGCAGTGTTTTGTTCACGCGTCAAAGAGGAATCGAACGCGTACCGGATGCCACTGATGTTGTCTCTCTCCGCCGGGCTCACCGACTCCCTGCGCCCGTCTCACAGACAGTAAAGGGCAAACAATAAAATCATCTGCAGTCTGTTTGTGTGGCGGTGCAGGAGAACAACAAGGGTCTTTCAAGGTCAGTCAGCTCCAGAGACAAACAGGCTTCTGGAATTGCCTACCTGAGGATGCAGCAGTGGCTGCCTCAGATAAAAAAACTGCCCTCTGCCTTCAGCATTATTCACAACTAATCCTTTAAACAGATGTATGAGTTGCTTGTATTGGAGGAGATCCAGCCATAGATATGCTAAAACATCTCCAGGGATAGAGGAGTGAAAAATAGATCCACCTGATGCATTTCTAATGCTTAGTAGGTTTACCAATAGGCTATCATTCATTTTAAGAAGGGAATAAAAAAAGAAAAAAAATATTTAAAATAGATTTATTTTAAAATAGACCCAGAATTTATTTCTAGATTGTAAATGTTTCATTGACTCAGTCTTATTACAAAATTACATTTTATAATATGTTTTAGCATTTGAAGATTTTAATTTGACCATGCATGAACTATATATATATTGTTTCTGTATAATGAGCTGCATTTACACTTACAATTTTAACCAAATTAGGAAGAATGAGTGATGTTATGCATCCAATTTGGCATGGATCACTCTCAGAAAAAAAGGTACAGTGCTGTGACTGGGGCAGTATCCAAGATACAAAAGTGAAAAGGTACATCTTTGTACATTACTCACCCCAAAATGGTACATATTAGTACCTTAAAAGGTACATATCAGTACTACATATATCAGTTTTGTACCAAAGGGAACCGCCCCAGTGACAGCAATGTACCTTTTTTTCTGACAGTGGATGACGCGAGAGTTGGTTATAAAATTATGAATAAAAAATAGTTTAGTGCAATTAAAAACGGAATTTATTAAGCAACACAATCGGAATCATTTGGAAATGCAGAATGTTTGTGGTGTGTGAAGTTTCTTCCTACAAAGAAAACTGCCTCCAAACCTTTCGTATGCAGAACACAAAAGAAGATATTTTGAAGACTGTTGGGAACCAAATCATTTTAGTTAATAACAGTACACCCCCCCCCCAAAGCTTCTCAAAACATTTATTTTATGTTCTACACACTCAGCTGTCACTGAGCTGTTACTCTTCCAAAAGGTACACTTTTGTTCCTTGTTTAACCCTAAAGGTGCACCCTTTAGAAGATATATATTAGTACCTTTTAAAAGGGGATACCACCCCAGTGATGAATACTGTCGCTGTTTTTCTGAAAGTGCAGAAGAAGCTAAGAAAATTATTCGGTAACACTTTAGTATAGGGAACACATATTCACTATTAACTATGACTTTTGCCTCAATAAACTCCTAATTGACTGCTTATTAATGGTTAGTAGGGTAGTTTTTGTAGCATTTAAGTTTAGGTATTGTACATTTTTGGTTGTTTTTTGTTGGTTTAACTTAAAAAAGTAAGTAACCTGGTTGCCTTAAAATTTTGAGTTTATTGAAATTAAAAATTTGAGTTGATACAATGAAGGAAATTTGTTTAATAAATAGAAACTCAAAATATTTTTGTATCTGAACCACTTAAAAAAATTGATAAATCATGAAAATAGCACTATTTGGCATGTTTCACTGCGTCATCACAAATAAAACACATACAATTACCCAATATGCTTAAAAAATCTTTTAATAATATTTTAATAAAGGTTGTCGAATCTCAAAAAAATGTTCATTGTATTAACTCAAAATTTCAATTTCAATGAACTCAATTTTAAGGCAACCAGGTAACTTTTTTACTAAATAATTTTTTACAGTGTAGGATTAAGGGATGTAGAATGAGGTCATGCAGAATAAGGCATTAATATGTGCTTTATAACTACTAATAAACTAGTAATATGCATGCTAATAAGCAGCTAGGGTAATAGTTAATAACTGAACCTTAAAATAAAGTGTTACTAGTGATGCTTTAAGATGCTAGGCAGCGAAGCAGCTCACTATTAAAAACCCTAACCTCACTTCAAACTGTGAGGTGGAAATGAATTGTATTTGAAAGGGTTAGGCAGTATGTGAATAGTTTAATGAACCAAATGCTTTTCTGTGGCATCGTTGTGGGGTTATTGAAATAGTTCCGTGTCTGTCTGCTGTTTTCTAAATGACTTTGATGCCAAGCATGCTGTGGTTTGTTTTTCTGCCTGTTCTCATAATGGAGGAGATGTTTTATACAATTGGAGCAACCACACTGTGGCTTTAGTGGGCTGTTGCTGCCCAACAGATTTTGATGAGTATGTTCAAGCTCCCCAGGAGAAATATTGGACTGGCTCTAAAGTGAGCTACAAAATAAGGGAACCGGAGACAGAACCATTTCAAAAATGTTTTGATCCACTTCTCCCTCTTGGGGTTGTCTGCTGGTAATAAGGGAAACAGAAAATCAATCTGACACAAAATACAGAGCCCTCAACAAGATGTATTTTCTTACTTTTCCTACCTCTTTCACAATTACACAGAGCAGCGCCTCACTCACAAAGGTATTTGTTGGGAAAAGGACTGTTTTCCTCGTCATATCTGTAAGCCTAAAATAATAATTCAACAGAACGGAGAGAGGAAGACAGTTGGCTGCGGCGCGAGCCGTTGACACGACCGAAATCTCCTCGAAAACAACAGCTTTCAATGGCCCTTCTCCCCTGATAATTATGAAAGCCAAGGAAAGAGAAAGAGAAGGAGCGAGAGAGAATAGCAGCAGTGGTCACTGAGAAAAGAGTGAAAATGAGCATGAGGAAAGGCAGCAGCTGGTTTGAATAGATTGCGTGTAGGATGAATTAAAAAGTTGAACCTTTTCGAGCCGCATTCAGATGTCTGGCGCTCGGTGATTAATCATGCCCGTCAGGATTCGCAATCCCCTTTTCAATGAAAAACAAATGCGGAGACAGTACATTCCGCACCTACCCTGTCCAAGGGCCCTGTGTCCTGTTTACATGAACACAATACAAAAGCCACCGTGGGCAGGAGGGGACAGAGGGGATGGTTACAGATACAGCCGTTTCCACCCCAAGCTTTGTGTCTATTCATACACGTTTTTCATTTAACCAGTCAGAGAAATTATAAATATTAGATGAGTTTTAGTTTAGCTTTGGGCATTCCTTTATTGACCATTAATAGCTTGGGTGTAACGTTTTACGAACAATGCAGACATGATTGACAAAACTGAATTAAAATACTTTATTCATCCATGTGTTTTAGAAATCGCGTGTGAATCTGTTCAAGTGTCCCTATTATTGTTTTTCGAATATTTCCTTTCATGCAGTGTGTAATATAGCAATATAGTGTGCAATATAGTGTGTAATATGCAAAGTTGTAAAGTCGAAAGTGCACGATAAATAAAGCTATTATCTCCCAAAAGAAAGAATCGACTCTGAACCGCCTATATGAGGGGTTTGTATCTCGAAACCCAACGCTCAAAAACAACTTGTCCCGCCCACAAACATAATTTTACTGACGACTGCTTCTCAAATCTCAGAGTTCAATGCGGGGTTTGCAAAATGCTTGTTCTTGAAAGATGGGTCAGTACCATAGACTGTAAAAAAATATGGACGTAGTGTCCGTGACGTCACCCATAGGATTCCGATAACCCGTTCTGAAGCTTAAAGTAGGGGCGAGCTGGACGTTGCCATCTTGTGAGCGAGTCATCGCGTGTCACTCCCGGATAACAGAAAATGGGCAAAAAGGCGGGATTTGCGTGGAGCTGAGGTGACGCAATGACTATAGAAGGCAGATAAATGGCTATCCACTTGTAACCACGCCCTTAATTATGCAGAACTTTAAGGCTTTATATAACGTAAACGAATGAGTTTTCACCCCCTTCACAGTTGTCATGAAGATCAAAATTAGCCTTAGCCAAAACCACAATTTGTACCAGGCTGTAAACATGTTTTTTTCTGCTTTAAAGTTGAGAATTTTAACATGGGGCTCAATGAGATTCTGCTCCCTGCTGGAGCCTGTCCCTAGAGGCCAGTTGAGAAATTGCAGTTTACATTACTTCCGTATTGGCTTCAAGAGAGATCACGGGAGGTTGCCACTTGGTCAGTACCAAGCCTGCAGCATCCCTCTCAGATAATGAAGCTTTCGCGCCTCGATCACCCCCCGGTGACCGGTCCCAGTATATATATCCCTCTTTGTTTTCTAATGGACACAAGGAAAACTAAACAATAAAATTACACTTCAAATATTTTTTCCCCAAAGTTAGTTTATGTCATTGAAGGCAGTTATCATCACGATGATTTCATTTCAAGTGTTCGTTTTTAAAATAAGTTTAGTTTTAGTTAGTTATTTGATGCTATAAAAACGGGCGGTGTGACGTCATGATTGACAGCTGAGATTGACGGCTTCTCTGAGTGAAGTTGTCACTGAGGCACTAACAGACTTTTTTCAGGATTTTTGGGAGCAGATTGGAGCTTTAGCTTTAATTTCTACATTTCCATAACTGTTTATTTCACACCAACATAATTAATTGTTCTGCATCTGTGAGTGTGTGGGCGGGCTTTTGATATCGCAGCAGTACTTCCTGCTCTACGTCCTGCTCTCTACTGCGCAACTCTGGTCCCGAAATCTCTACAGCGCAGACTCAGTCCCAAGATGTCAGCGCCGTGCAGGTCGCCTGAAAGCTTCAAATCTGGCAAGCGGAAACGGATGATGTCGAGTCGTCCACATTTTTTTATGGTCTATGGTCAGTACCCAGTTTATTAGGAAAATCTCCTCAGAATCACAACCTGTAAGTATGAATAATTATGGATATTTTTTTTTATCTTTTTTATCTTCTAGTTTGTGTTTCATATTTTGTAAGTTTCCAGGTGACCAGCTAACTCACGTTATTACTATCTTACTGAAATGAAGCAGCTGTGGCCCACTATTACCTAAAACTCTGTCTATAATGCAGATTTTCTGTTGTTCTAACTACTTTGAGTGAAGATAAAGGATGGAGCAAGATTTGTTTTGCAAACTTTAATATTACACCAGTCATTCACGTTAGTGCTGAGCTAACTCTGCAGCATTATTGATACAGTTGCCACATGTGCACCACAATAAATTAGACATATATGCATGGATTTGTTGATGGACATGCTCTTGTTAATATTGATGGTGAGGAATTCCAGTTGAAACATCTCATAATATCCTTCAAAATGAGTAGCGTATCACTCAGAAAAGTCCTGCTCAAGTCATGCTTGTGATGGTGGTTCGGGTTGAATAATTAGTTCTTCCAGTGTTTCATCATCAGACTCAACTAATTGTTATGGCAAAATTTATGTCATCGGTACTGTCTTTACAGTGTGTACAATCGCTGAGGATGTAGGAAGCCTCCGCATGAAGATTTAGTTATGGTAATTTAGTTTATGATACGTGCTGTATGCAGTAGCTGTACATTGCCAATCATAGTAACTCACAGAAAGGAGGGATTTAGAGAGACTGAGTCATCCATTAAATCATTGAAAAAATTATAAAAAATTATTGAAAAATGTGGTGATGTGCAATGTATATTATGAGCAAATGAAAGTGTTCTTTGACCTATGCTTGTAAACCTGTTGTAGGAGACACTCACCTAAAGGATTATTAGGAACACCATACTAATACTGTGTTTGACCCCTTTTCGCCTTCAGAACTGCCTTAATTCTACATGGCATTGATTCAACAAGGTGCTGAAAGCATTTTTTTGAAATGTTTGCCCATATTGATAGAATAGCATCTTGCAGTTGATGAAGATTTGTTGGATGCACATCCAGGGCACGAAGCTCCCGTTCCATCACATCCCAAAGATGCTCTATTAGGTTGAGATCTGGTGACTGTGGGGGCCATTTTAGTACAGTGAACTGATTGTCATGTTCAAGAAACCAATTTGAAATGATTAGAGCTTTGTGACATGGTGCATTATCCTGCTGGAAGTAGCCATCAGAGGAGATGGGTACATGGTGGTCATAAAGGGATGGACATGGTCATAAACAATGCTCAGGTAGGCTGTGGTATTTAAACGATGCCCAATTGACACTAAGGGGCCTAAAGTGTGCCAAGAAAACATCCCCCACACCATTACACCACCACCAGCAGCCTGCACAGTGGTAACAATGCATGATGGAGCCATGTTTTCATTCTTTTTACGCCAAATTCTCTACCATCTCAATGTCTCAAAAGAAATCGAGATTCATCAGACCAGGCAACATTTTTCCAGTCTTCAACTGTCCAATTTTGGTGGGCTCGTGCAAATTGTAGCCTCTTTTTCCTAATTGTAGTGGAGATGAGTGGTGCCCGGTGGGGTCTTCTGATGTTGTAGCCCATCCGCCTCAAGGTTGTGCGTGTTGTGGCTTCACAAATGCTTTGCTGCATACCTTGGTTGTAACGAGTGGTTATTTCAGTCAAAATTGCTCTTCTATCATCTTGAATCAGTCGGCCCATTCTCCTCTGACCTCTAGCATCAACAAGGCATTTTCGCCCACAGGACTGCCGCATACTGGATGTTTGTCCCTTTTCACACCATTCTTTGTAAACCCTAGAAATGGTTGTGCGTGAAAATCCCAGTAACTGAGCAGATTGTGAAATATTCCTACCGGCCTGTCTGGCACCAAAAACCATGCCATGATCAAAATTGCTTAAGTCACCTTTTTTCCTATTCTGACATTCAGTTTGGAGTTCAGGAGATTGTCTTGACCAGGAACACACCCCTAAATGCATTGAAGGAAGTGCCATGTGATTGGTTGATTAGATAATTGCATTAATGAGAAATTGAACAGGTGTTCCTAATAATCCTTTAGGTGGGTGTATATATATATATATATATATATATATATATATATATATATATATGGTGATTAAATAATGCAATAGTAGTTTGGGGGGGAAGTATCCCAAAAAGTTAACATGTTAAAGTTAAGTGTAGACCTCCAAATACCATAGATCAATAAACAAATCCTTCAATCTCTAGTTCCAGGCATAATCAAGCAACTTTAAATTTAACCATTTTCCACAATGTAAAGTGCAAATCAGATTCATCCATTATGCCACTGCCACCGTCTCCCTGAGGCCACTGGTTTTTTTTCTTAATGAACTGCGTGTCACATTTCTTGACGCTGTGGCAAAGAGCTGATCTAGTTTGAGAAGCATTTGAGAAAGTCAAGAGCCAGCAACATTGGGAGAGAGGAGAGAAAAGTGTGTCATCAGCATAAAAATAGAAGCCTGCTAACGAATTCCTAATCATATCCCCCGTTTCCTCAAGGGGACGTGCTAAGGAGGTTAGCACACAGACTCTTAAATGAGAATTTCAGGCACATTAGCCTCGGATATTATTTCTTGCCATTTTAGAGGATATAAGCATTATTGATCACTGAACTCACCTCCATATTCTGAAACCATATTGGTCTATTGTGTAGAAGACCTACTCGAGCATTAGGACTTGGCAGTGATCAAATCTGAGGAAGGAAAAGATGATAAGAAATAGAGGAAATGATGTGGAGGAGTGTGGCGTTTCTACTGCTTTGATGATAGCAGATTTACTTGGACATCGCCCAGCAAACTATGAGCCAGACTTCCAACATGCAGCACAAATCTCTATATTCTGAGACATTCATTTCAAAGAGGAGCTATATGAGCTTCAATATGTTGTTTGGAGATACGGCATATAGTTTTGTAGCAAACGCAAATCTGTTTATTACATTTAAACCAATGCAAGCAAAAGGTGTACATATATATATATATATCTATATATATATACAGATTGGTCATAACATTATGACCATCTAATATTGTGCTGGTCCCCCTTCGCTCCCTATAGGTCCATCATGAGCCTTGGCTGCCCATGCTCAAATCCTTATGCTTGCCTGTAAAATATATATATATATATATATATATATATATATATATATATATATATATATATATATATATATATATATATATATATATATATATATATATATATATATAAATATATATATATATTACAGTTTATTTATTCGTTATTGATGTATTATGTTTATTATTTTGAAACATCAGTGCAATTCAAAATAATTTAAATACAATGCAGTATATTAAAACATGTAATGGGTGTCCAAGAATTACATGGGAATAAACAGTTTCTGTCCTGGTGTTTCCTATAGTGTTAGTCAGACATGCAACAAATCAAATCTATTCGCAATTTGTTGAGTTGTGTTTTCTGTTTGTCACGTCGCTGTCATTTATTCTTGTCTTTTTCAGCTCAGGGCTTCAGAGATATCCTTTATGCTGGGCTTGCATACTCATCTATTCATGGATTAGGGCCGCTCATACAATTTCATGAACCTGGCCTGTAATAGTAACCTTATTTCAGCCCAACAATGCTGAGCACACACTGAAGAGCGGCAGCACATACTAAAATAAAACCACACCGGTGCAGATATCAGTCAGAGTTATGAGCAAATAACACTACTGAGACAGTTAAAGAATTACAGGCGAGCAAACACATCAACCACTTTTTATCTCCACACATGTTCAGCGTTTATCGAATTCAGCCTGTGTTCTTCAATATGTTGAATTCAGGTTGAAATTAAAGATAAGCAAATGACTTTGATAATGCTGTTGTGAACGTACAGGTTTGTGTGCATTTAATAAATGCATAGAGCAGCATTGCAGCGATGCTTCAATGCAATTTAAGCGCTGTGGAATTCTATATCCCAGTGTTGAATGTTGAATCTGATGTGCTGCGATAGGCATCCATCTATTTACGCACTCAGCATCACATTAGGTGAGGATGTGAAATGAGAGGCATTTTTTTAAACCACATGCCCACGGCACAACAGTTCCTCTTCAGAAAATAATTTTCTCCAAAATCTCTTGTTGCTGTGTTTGTTTCACCAGGATAAGCAATATACAGACCCATGAATCCTTCAGAACTCATACTGTTGAAGGACATTTGTGCTAAATCAGAAGGATCTTGTGATACCTAAATTCTCGTTCAGTTACTTCTAGCAGCATGTAATCAAATATCGCGTAGAACACCTTACACTTCAGAAGGGATTCGGTTGACATTGAAAGCCAGTAAATAATACTGTGAGAGAGATCCATTGGGCAGCTGCCCGACCTCCTCACTGCTGTTCTGCTCTGTGGATGTGTGTGTGAATTATTCTTATGATCTATCTGTCTGTCTGTCTGTCTGTCCGTCCGTCCATAAAGGTCTGGAATGATTTGTTGTTTATGCTTAATATTTTAGCTGCATACTACACATTTTTGCTCTTTGATATTAAAACATTTTGGGCTTATATGATACACCTCCTCCCACCTCACCAGTCCCAGTTGAGTATCTGCACTCTTAATGAAGTTTTAAGTTAATTCTGTACGCAGTAGGGTCTAGTAGCATGCAACAATAAGACTACTTTCACAACTGAATACTGATGCATTTAAAGCCATGTTTATGAGCTTGCAAAGGCTGCATAGTTGGAGAAAATCTTCATTATAGGTGGCAGGTTCTTTTGCTATCTTTGAAATCCCTGGAGCGAAATGAACAGGGACAGCTACACTGCTTAATGCAACGTAGCCTAGCAACAGAAATTGCCACGACTTCAGGAACACACTCTCATATTTATGTTTACATGAGAGAATGATTCGTATGTCAAGCTGATGGGTCCTAATGTCTCCAACTCCCGTAGGAGTGCTCCTTCACTCGCTCTCTTCTCTATCCATTTCTGCTTTTCTCCTATTCTCCTTTTTTTCCCTTTATTTCTTTTTCTTCTTCTTTGCTTTTCCACATGTGCAGACTGGTAGTGACCTAAAAGACATTTACGATAAAAAAAAATAAAAATTAATAATTACTTACTATGTAGTCCCACTTTTTATTAGGTAGCTTTAACTATGTACTAACATTTAAATTAATAGCTTGATACAATACACCCTACTATTGTGCATATACTAGAGCTTTCAATCAATTAAACAAATTAACTAATCACACATTTGTCTGTAATTTACCTATCATTAAAGGTTTTTTTTATAGAATGTTATGTTTGTAAAAGTTTCACACTAAGTCTTCAAATTAATGTAGAAACAACATAAAGACTGTATTTTAACTGTGAAAGAGTGTATTCTAAATATTTGTTTAATGGCATTTTTTAAAGAACTATGATTGAAGGCTAGTATCACTGATACCTGATAGTGTTATTAAATAGACCCCCCCCTCTCAACATTAAGGTAATTGAAAGCTATCAATTTGAATATTTAACGGGCTTTGAAATACAACTTTTAATTTAATTAAGCTTAAAGCTACACTGTGTAACTTAGACTAACTTTTTAGTTTATTCTTAGCTAAAATCACTTAGTTCTTTCAAAAATATATGTGCTCATTAATGTATATTTACTTCTTTCAAGTAATAATGCATTTTCGTAATTTTATAATATACCATTGAAAATACATACGTGTTGAGGGTTCGGATGGCGGTCGCCATGTTGCTCCTCCATCTTGAAAGTACATTTGCCAAAGAGGGACATACCCGTAAATTCAAGCTTCGCTTTTCGCGTTTTTACACTCGATGGCACTGTGTCGAATGTGAAGAGGAGGATTGCTTGAGGCTGCTATATGATGACGGAGGATCACTCTTAAGCCCCTTTCACACTGCACGTCGGACCTAGCCTAGAAATCTAGACGCACCCTAGCGGCAGCAAATTTAATTTGCCCGCAAGTGTGGTCTAGCAACTCTCAATTCCTATCTGAGCTGTATTCCTCAGAATCTGGACGGCCCAATCACATCGTGTATAGAGTCGGCGGGCGGGGCCATAATGACGACGGCCGAGTTGCGTTTGCGTGCTTCTAGTAGCACAGAAACTGGCGAACGGCGGCGGTCTTTCGAATCAGCTCTGCCCGCGCCTCCGGAAGACTTGGAGTTAAGATTTCCTCTGAGAAAAGAACAAAGAGCGGCACTGAAGTCATTCTTAAAAAGGGAAGATGTGTTCAGAGTTTAGCCGACCGGATACGGTGAATGTTTAATCAGTCAGCTAGCTCTGCTTCACCGTCGTTGCTCTGGTTGGTGTAGCGCTATCCTATCGCGTGCAGAGGGAGTTTGAAAGACAACCGTTTATCCCGCCCCTCGGATTCAGCCCTGTCTATGGTGAGTTTCCAGACCAAACATCTTGATGTGGGTCTGGCTTGTCAGGCTACGTCGGACCCGAAATATTCCCGGAACATTGTCGGGTTGCCTTCTGTGTGAAAGCAACCACGTCCCGGAATTGATTACCGAATTCGACCCGGGTCGGGGACCTAGTAACATTGCGGAATATGTATCAGAGTCGCCAAGGAAGCGGAAAAGAGAATTAAGACGGCAACGCAACAGGCAAATCAACAAGACAAAAGTAAATATTGGAGTGGCCTTTCTAAGATGGAAAAAACTCATGAGGAGCAACGATTTTAAAAAGAACGCCGACGTTGCCTTTCTTCTCGACAGGTAACGTTAATATTAATTCAGCCTATTTGTGTATATTGGAAGTTTTATTGTTGCTTGGCTAATTATATCATGGTGTGCTGAGCATAACACTAGAACGACGTCTAGGATAGTTTTCCTCGCGTCAATGATGAAAAAGTATTGTTTACCTTATAACATAAATCTGTGTTCTATGACGGATAACATGATTAATATTTTAATTGCATTATAATTTGTTTGCCTTACGCTAGTGGTGTTGTACAATATACAGAATAACGATAGCACTGATAAAAGTTACTTTACTAAGATTAGCTTGCATTCGTCTGGGAACCTGATAGCTGATGTTAGCAATGAACTGGTTAAAAATAACGAAAACGTGAAACTATTATTCATTTTACATAGATTCATTTGATCATAGATCATTTGGTAAATTAAATAAATGCAAATTATAATAGTTTTCTAAAATTACCTTATCACTTGAGTTGAAGCAACACTCACCGAAGAGGTTGAACTGGAAGCCGTGACTAAATCGGCCACCGTAGGAGTTGAAACGAAATCGAAATTGAGAGGAGCAGAAACTATTATTCACTGGATGGTCATATATCTTTTCACCACTAGATGGGGGAAAATATCACACAGTGTAGTTTTAAAACAATCTTCACACAAACTTATTGTAATACATTTATTTTACTTACTACTTTCCCAGACTACTTACTACTACTTGGGTAACTACTTACACAGACGGGCCCTGCTAAAATGTACAAAAACAGTTATTAAAATGTAAAAAACAGTTATTAAAATGTCGAAAAAACAGTTATTAAAATGTACAAAAACAGTTATACAGTTTTTATTGTTTTTGACCCTTGCAAACAGTGCTTTAAGATTTTCAGGTTTTGGTCTAACAAGTAAATACAGTTCACAGTATTTCACAGAAATAATTCACAGTGCTTCACTTTTTACACATTTTGTTATGTTACAGCTTGGAATAAATTCATTATGTTCTCAAAATTCTACAAACAATACCCCATAATGACAACGTCAAAGAAGTGTGTTTGAAATTGTAGCAAAATTTATTAAAAATGTCATCCAATGATTATCCTTGAGATGTTTCTACAACTTGATTGGAGTCAACCTGTGGTAAATTCAGATGATTGGACAATATTTGCAAAGGCACACACATGTCTATATAATGTGCCACAGTTAACAGTGCATGTTAGAATTGTCTGTAGATCTCAGAGACAGGATTGTATCGAGGTACAGATATGGAGAAGGGTATACAGCAACATTTCTGCAGCATTGAAGGTCCCAGTGAGCACATTGGCCTCCATCATCTGTAAATGGAAGAGAACTACCAGGACTCTTCGTTGAGCTGGCCGCCCGGCCAAACTGAGCGATCGTGGGAGAAGGGCCTTAGACAAGGAGGTAAAGAAGAACCCAATGGTCACTCTGACAGAACTCAAGCGTTTCTCTGTGGAGAGAACCTTCCAGAAGAAGAACAACCATTTCTGCAACACACCACCAAACAGGCCAGTATAACAGGCCTCTCAGTAAAAGGCACATGACATGAGTCTACCAGAAGGCACCTGAAGGATTCTCAGACCATGAGAATATAATTTAAATAATAATTTGTTTCCTTTATATAGCACTTTTCTAGGCACTCAAAGCGCTTTACATAGAATGGGGAATCTCCTCAACCACCACCAATTTGCAGCACCCACTTGGATGATGCGACGGCAGCCATATTGCGCCAGAACGCTCACCACACACCAGCTGATTGGTGGAGAGGTGACAGAGCGATTAAGCCAATCATTATATGGTGATTATTAGAAGGCCATGATGGACAGGAGCCAATGGGTGAATTTGGTCAGGATGACGGGGTTACACCCCTACGCTTTATGGAAGGACATCCTGGGATTTTTAACAACCACAGAGAGTCATTTCCCCCCTATAGAAAATGAAAAAAAATTCTCTGGTCTGATGAAACAAAGATTGAACTCTTTGTCCTGCATAGCAAGCATCATATCCGGAGTAAACCAGATACCACTCATCACCTGGCAAATACCCTCCCTACAGTGAAGCATGGTGGTGGCAGCATCATGCTGTGGGGATGTTTTTCGGCAACAAGAACTGGGAGACTAGTCAGGATCGAGGGAAAGATGAATCAAGCCCAGACTTGAACCCAATTGAACATCTCTGGAGAGATCTGAAAATGGCGGTGCACAGACGGTCCCTATCCAACCTGATGGAGCTTGAGAGGTCATGCAAAGAAGAATGGGAGGAACTGCCCAAACATATGTGTGCCAAGCTTGTAGCATCATACTCAAAAAGACTTAAGGCTGTAATTGGTACCAAAGGTTCTTCAACAAAGTATAAATTTTTATTTTTAATAAGTTTGGAAAAATTTCAAACAAACTTCTTCTTTGAATGTTATTCAGCATTAATGACACAGACAGCAGCAGGTTTATTGAGCTGCTGTCACTTTAAAACGTAAAGATCAATTTTTTTTACCTCTTCATGTTCATGTAACACTTTTTAACTCATTTAAGATTATACTTATGCTGATACTCGACAAAATGGTAATTGTGGAATAATTTTTATGATTTTGTGTGGAGACCTGTTCACAGAAAGTCATACAACGTGCCAGTACAGATTTTAAATCATTTTTTTGTTTTGTTGCATTTTATCCCTGAATGGTTGAACCTGTGTTTTGCAATACAACATGGACACGTTTAAAATCACTGCTGAATCTTTAATGCTGTGAGCTTATTTTTATTTTTATTTTTTTTGAGGGCCTTGACATCTTGTTCAAATACATGGTATCATGGAAATACCAACAGTTAAAAAATCAAAACCTGATGGCCTCTGCTAAAAGTCTTATAATGGGCAATGGTTGGATCTTCCATCAGAACAGCGATTTAAAACAAACATCAAAATCAACACACAGATGTGTCACTGAGCACAAAAAGAAGCTTCTGCCATGACCACCCCAGTTCCCTTACCTATGAAGAGAACTGAAGAGAAGAAGCGCCAACATAGATCTGGGAATCTGAAGGATCTGGAAAGATTCTTAAGGAATGATCTCTGATCTCTTGTTAGATGTTCTCCAGACTCATCAGGCATTATAGAAGATGACTCAGAGCTGTTATAGTGGCAAAAGGAGGTTGCAAAAAGTATTTCATAAAAGGGTGCCAATAATTATGGCCAACGTGTTTTGGAGAAAAACATTTATTTCATAATATGATTTACCCCTGTGATTTACTTCAATAAAAGGTTAGACTTGTGTGATTTTTTAAAATAAAAGATTAAAAGGATAACCGATGCAGATTTATTTTAGCAGCCATCGTTGATCATATTTAACAGGGGTGCCAATAATTCTGACCACAACTGTAGTAGGTAAAGACACCTAAAAGAAAGTGTGACCATGTTTTTGTTTGTTTTGTTTTTTGCATACAGCGCACTCTTAACTGGAATCACATCACTGTCATCTTAGTACATCTTACAGTTCTTGATATTATAGTGTATATACTGAATTTCCAGAACCATGGTTAGAGATTTGGTGGGTCTGACCCCCTATTTAAAACTTGAACCCCCTAAAGAAAGGGTCTTAGAAGTACATACTCTATATTTTCCAAAATGTTTTAATAACACAGTGATATATACATATAGGCATATGTTGCCAGTATTTCCATAAATATGACCAGTATTTATCACTTCATTATAGATTTACATTACATTATAGACCTCAAATAAGATGCTTTTAAGATGCGCGTTATTGCTGCCAAATGACAATTTGTGTAGCATGAGACAAACCCCAACATATTTCCCCTGAAAAATACCTATAAAAATGTCTTTCTCGCCGAGGGATACACTTTATGGACTGTATGCTGCCTGGAAGTGGCACATTGAATTTCATTTCTCTTTCTACTGTTGTTTACAACTTCAAATGGCCTGCAGTATAATAGCATTAGGAGCTGTGCTTGAATAATAATGCTTTCAAATTGCACATCACTGATGATCCAGCTCACAAGCTCTAGATGGGAGACAAGCGAAGATGGTTTCAAACTTCATTGGAGGGTTTAGTCATCAACATTTAGTGTGGGTGAAAGAAAAAAAAAAGTTATTATGAGCCCATAAAATTTGATAAGTGCTTTGTGATCTTATATCGATCTTTGGCTGTGTATCATTTCATTTCTCCCATTTGCTTTTGTCACACACTCATTCTTGCTGTGTAAAAAATATCCTTGATTCCTTTCACCACGTGAGACAATGGTGGGCCCTCCAGCCTTGTTGCCATAGTTACCAAGCAGTTTAGGCAGACAAGAATTGTGGGTGCTGACAACAGTGAATCAACTGATACTCCAGTGACCTCCCTATTCTATCAGCGATCACTGTTAATGGAACGTCTTAATGCGGCAGCTCTGAGAACAGTGCACAGTGATAAAAACCAGCAAAACATCCATATGTGCTGAAGAACAGCATATCTGACCATGTTGCTTCTGTAATGTGATGTTTCCGAGTCAATCAAGATATTCAATGTGATCTCAAAACGTGGTTCTAGCGACACGATTTTATATATGTATGAAGAGCTTTAGAGATATAAAAATTACAAATATTTTTAGATTTATTAAATATTTAATTCATAGACTTGATGGATTGATTATATTGTATTTGTTCACTGGAATTAATAAATATGTTCAGTGTCATCACATTGAATTAATACTTTTATTTTAACTAATTTTACATTATGATTTAATTCTAAATGAATACATTCTGTCATTGTTTAATTGGTTCCTTAAAAAAGAGGCTCTGATGGACAGATGTGCAGTCTTTACCATGGCACGCACCGTATAAAGGTCTTAGATCACATAATTTCCCCTTTTTTTCTTTTTTATTGGAAAGATGATTCATCAGCTGAACAATGCATTCTTGTTAAACGATGATACAATCCATTGAACACACTGTATTCTATCCCTTACAGCCTAATTTTCATTCTTTAAATTTGTTTTAATATGGTTCTACCCTGACTAAGGTTTATTACATGAGAATCATGTTAACCCCAGTAAGGATTTATTACTCTAAGGGAATAAAAAAAAAAAAAAAAGATCTAAACTTTTTTTGATTTCTGATGCTCTGATTATGTTCAAAATGGACACATTTCTAGCTCTTATGTCTGAGAAAAATGTCAGACTGAAGTCTACATTTATCTATTGACGTTCTCAGACTGTGGAAGAAAAATAATAACAATCAGGTGTTTTCGAATCTCATTTGAAATGAGCAGTGCTGAGAGTACCGCATTACAATTAACATGCATTATGTAATGGGATTACTTTTTAGATGCTATGAGTAAAACAAGCACATCACAAGTAGCATGCATTATGTAATCAGGTTACTTTTTGATGTAACGATTACAGCAACATATTACAAGTTACACACATTTCGTATTTAGATGACTTTTTGATGCAATGAGTAAAACTGCGCATTACAAGTAGCATGCATTACGTAATCAGATTACTTTTTGATGTAACAAGTAAAGCAACACATTACAAGTTACACACATTTCGTAATCAGATCACTTTTTTTGATGTAATGAGTAAAGCAATGCATTACAACTAGAGTGCATTATGTAATCAGATTACATTTTTGATGCTATGAGTAAAGCAACACATTACAAGTAATGTGGATTACATAATCAGATTACTTTTTTGATGTAACAAGCAAAACAGTAGCCACGTTAACACGCACACTTTTTTGTCATTCCGATTTAAATAATTCCGATTGAAAGGTTCTGTGGACTGTTCACATGACACGTTATCTAAACCGATCTGGGGTTTACATGTGCTGACTTTCAGTCGCAATCATCACAGAGCAGTTTGTCTGCCGCATCAGAAATGTCGACGCTTTCCTCTCCAGCAGCTGCGGAATGTGTTCACGGATGCCATAGCAACTCTCAACAACCACCAGGACTTATACGGTTTTATAAAAGCTATTTATTTGTTGTAAAGTGTAATCATCTCAGAAATCATCTCACCGCGCGCGGTGTATCACGTCATATAAGGACGCACACTGAAAAGTAATCGGGTCTGGTCGTTTTCATGGTTACATTTTCGTTTGATCGGTTCATGAAAAGGTTTATCTTACCCATCTCAAACCGATTACACTTTCATTTGGTTTGGGCATTTTTATTCCAAGTGAGGTGTTTATATAGCCTGACGTGGTCATACTAAATTCTAGTCAGAATATGAGTCTGAAACTGCTCCGTTGGGCTGTGATTATGGGCAGTGTTTGGGTAGTTACTCAAAAAAAGTTACTAGTTACTAGTTACTTCTGTGAATTGTAATGAGATTACTTTACTAGTTACTGCATTTGAAAAGTAACTTCACTACTTATTACTTTACTTTCCCGTTTCTTAATTTCAAGTACATGGACAGATATCATAGCCCTATCATCACTTAGCCTGTCAGCATAGTGTTTACTGTATAAATGTTTACAAAATTCCACGTAAAACCAAATGGAAGAACAATATCCCTGTCTGCACAAAGAAATATGCCTCATGTGAAATCCACAAACAACAGGATAAAGGAGGCTATAATGGGGTCATTTAAAAATTACAATTTTCAAAACACAGGCTTTGGGAAACATGAGAACAAAACTCTTCTCCTGAGAACAAAACCAGTTTTTATTAGATTCATGGCACACACACACAAAAAAAAAAAAAAAAAAAAAAAAAAAAAAGGTCAATGAAAAATATAAAAATAAAGGTCACTTTGTGTTTAAGAGAGATAATGAATGTGAGTCAAGGCCAAATCTTGCAGATAAAGTTGAAAACTTAAGTTAACTCGCTCATTTAAAGGGGGGGTGAAACACTCAGTTTCAGTTAGTGTCATGTCAATCTTGAGTACCTATAGAGTAGCATTGCATCCTGCATATCTCCGAAAAGTCTTTATTTTTTTTATAATTATATAAGAAAGATGCGCTGTTCCGAGTCTTTCCGAAAAAAGCCGAGCGGGTGGGGGCGTGTCGTGTGAGCGGAGCTAAATAATGACGTGTGCAGCAGCGCGCTGCTATTGTGTTGAGTCGAGTGCGTCATCCCTAACAGCGGGAAAAAAACTTTATTCAAAATAAAAATATGGCTTTTAATCAGATACAGCCATACATCTATGATCCGGAATCAGACCCAGAGGCTGCAGTTGAACAGGAGCAGCAGCAAAAACGACTAGAGCAGGACGTCTCTATGTGGTACAAGTTATACACTAACTATATAATATGCTTAGCGACTTGTGTTATTTACATATTTATACTTGAATTATATCGTCGTATTTTTGTCTTTGAAGGTGTACATGTGGAAGTGCAGTTGTGCACGTGTGTGTGTGTGTTTACGCGTGGTTTGTGTAGACAGTAAGCGGACCGGTTTTGCACAGCAGGATTAGTTAGTGTTTACATAGAAAGACACGGAATAGTAGCGCATTTGAATGAAGAAGCGCGCTTATTTAGTTCAACATATTTCCCCCCTCTTTGTGTATTGTTGTTTGGAGTGCTTTTACAATACACAAACATAAAGTTACACATATAGTGGCCAGCTAAACAAATGTACACGCACTACACATCGCATGCTCCATTGATCAATTAACTATACGTGATCATGTTTGGGCTACTTGATGAGCATAGACAGAAACACAGACATTTGAAGCAGTCTCACTCACCGCCTGCGCGCAACTCAGTTGCTGATCCGGAAAAGCAAATTACATCCACTGTTGCCTTAACGCGGGGTTTTGGGGAATCTGTGCAGGACTGTCTTGGTCTGGCAACCAAAAACGCACTTTTTGATGTCATTGTTAATTGTGCACATTACCTGTGCAGCGCAGCCTACGAGCCAGCGCTTTGATGGGCATAGCCTGTTGCTTTCGCTCTCTCCCTCGCTCTCTCTCTCATGCGCTTCCGGTAGAATTGTCCGTAAGGCCCATACAAGGAAATTCCGCCCCCGTTAACGTCAAAGGGGACGCATGATCTCAAAAAACTTGCCGAAACTTATGACTAACCGGAAGTAGTATTTTTGACAAAGAAATACTCCCATCAAACGTCCACCTTAACTTTTGAAACTTTGTCCATGTTTAGTATGGGATTCCAAGTCTTTAACAGTGTAAAAAGATCAGTATGCATGAAACAGCATTTCACCCCCCCCTTTAAGAACGTGCATTTATTACATGGACAGAGCTAGAAAATAATGTAGAAGTGTTTTAAATGCAAAGCATAGTTCAGTTGAAATCTTGCCTTCTTTGGCTTGTAGTTGATGCAGTAAACTGAATTTACGAGGCAAACTGACTGTTTAAATAAAAGCACTGAAATAAAAATGTGCTGTTTATCTCTTAATCAGTGTAAGGGCATTCATAGGTCGCGTTTTTGCGATTAAAAATGCGTTATGCAGGTCTAGAGATTTTTTTATTTTTATTTTTTACTTGGGTGCCGTGTTTATAAAGCTGCGTCATGCATGCACGATACCATGCAAACGTATGGAAAAGATACAAGCGCAACAGCCAAACTTCCTGTTAATGTTTACATTAAAAACGAAAGAAAAGTAACGTTAGCGCAATGGAATATATATATATAAAAAAAAATCCTGCAATGTGGCATTTAATTGCCCCTCTCCACGCAATTAAGGTTGCATTCGTTGCTATATTAACATGTAGGCTTCCATTCTGTTTTCTTTCCAAATTATCACTGGACCATAGAAAAGTGTAAATGTTCATTTAAAGTGAAAGTAATGTGAAGATCGCCACTGTCCCTGTCTCCCTCTCTCCTAGCACTAGGAGCTACGTCACTCAAATCGATCTCTATGGCAACGTTGCCAGGCAAGCACACGCAGCGCATGCACGAAGCACATGAACAGATCAAGACTTCACACACAGGCAAACACGACACGAAAGCGCGTTCCTATAGTCTAGTAAAGTAGTGTAGTTACCGATATTTTAAGTGTAATACTTTACTTTACTTCGTTACTCAAAAAAGTAATATCGTTACTGTAATCCATCACTTTGTAACTCGTTACCCCCAACACTGATTAGGGGGCGTGTTTCAACCGAACCAGGAAAGACCTCAATTAGATTGACCTACAACCAATCAGAGCAATGAAGCGACGCATTGTCAAATGTCAACAGAGCTCAACTGCACTGTGTTGCCAAGTCCGCGGTTTTTTCTGCGGGTTGTTTTCTATGTCCGCGGGTTGAAGCGACTATTATGTGATATATAGACCCATGAGTGCGAATTTTAGCAGGCAACCTTGCCAAAATAACACACATTTTACCCCCCAAACACCATTTTTTTTCTGGAGAACCCCCCCGAGAAGCTATTGTTTAGGGCTAGTAGTTGGCGGGTTTTGTTGTAAAAACTTGGCAACCCTGTCTGCACCCGTGCTGGAATAAACAATCTTAGACAGTGTTGTAAAAAAATAAAATAATTTAATGATACACAGAGTACTTACCCACATGTCATTTCTGAGAGAAATTGTGATGGTGAATGCATATATATACAAACAAGCTCTCCGTTTAGGATTCAAACAAATATAATCCAAGCCCCTTTGATGACGTGCATGATTACGTTACTGTTGATCATCTGTCCGTCATCGTCTAAAGCCCGCCCTGGTGATTTCATTGGTCCGAACAGTTTCTGTTCGGAGATAATTACTCCTCTACGGATCAAGGCCAGACCGAACCGCCCGACCTAAAATTTTTGTGGGCGGGGATAAGTTCGGCTGGCATCCAGGCTAGCGTTTATATGGAGCATTTTCATTCGGATTGGACTTTTAAACCGATTACAGTGCTCCATGTAAACGCACCTATTGAATTACATGTAACATGCATTATGTAATCAGATTACTTTTTTTTGACGTAACTGCAAATCACATTGTAATATCACTAGACGTGACCCCTAATAGTCGAAGATTCGATGCATCGATATGCAGGACCGGATTCAACCACTGATCTCATGGTCAAATCTTCGCGGGTGTTATGAAACGAGGATTATACCATTTTGGCAATATGGGTGTGCTCAATATTAGTGTTATAAAGACGTGTCGCAGTGCTGAGCGATCGCCCCTTTAAGGGAACTGAGCCTCGCACCGGACGCGCCGTGCCTTTAAAATTCGAACACATACACCGACGGCGGCATTCGACGCCTGTCCGCGGCAATTAAATGTATATTTCCCTCAAATCGTGAATGTACATACTGATTTCACCCTGTGCTACAAGATACACTCATCGTGCAGCTCTTCTGTCAGAAGTCGATTCAAAATTGAGCTTGTTTATTTTTTACCGGTCTATGGTTTACACACACATCGATGATTCAACTATCGGTCGATAGAGAGATTAGAAAATTCTGATTAGAATGTGTAAATCCTTAGTCGGAGACACACCTAAATATCACAAATACATTTTACAACAACTCCAAAAGTAACTTAATTGCAGATTAAGTATATATTTTAATAAGAACAACAGTCACAATAACAGTATGAATTCTATCTTAGCTATAGATAGTGATGCGTGATGTCCAATTTAGTGGACAGGTGATTTATTGAAATCCTAAAATCTAAAATCAATACTTAGAAAAATAAACAATGTGTGATGATGACGTGACTCCTAGATATTACTTAGATGTTGGTCACAACATTTTTTTAAAACTCAAAAGAGTCTCCTAGGATAGAAGAAATGGATAGATATTCTGGCGCAACTTGCCATTTCTGACTGGCCATCGGGCATCTTGGTTTGGAGGGAAAAAAAATCAGTGTATAGGATGATGCACTAGTGTCCACTATAGTGGCTGATAACTGTGCATCAGAACCCATGCATACACAAAATAATTGGCTTTTTGAATAGCTGTCCACTGTAATGAAAGGGTTAAATGTAATTCTCTTCCCTTTCTCATTTTCATTTATAGGCCAATTCACATTGCCCCGGCAGATGCTTTGTGGGGTTTTGTCGGATCATTGTGTTACCCCTGTCGACATCTGTTGGACATTGGTTGGAACTTGTTGAGTTGGCGTTTGTCAGGATGTGAAATGTCTGAAGTGACATACTGTAATGTGGGGATTTTTTGCATTGGTCTGCGTCTGTCAGTGCAGTGTGAATTGGCCTTAAGAAATATGCCTAAACTTGTATAATTTTTTTAATTAATTAAAAAAAGCATACTGACCCCAAATTTTGTAATGGTAGTGTAAATAAATCATGTTTTAAATGTGGCTTTGTATTTTATGTTTCAGTATGTATCTAATCGTACACAAATTGTATTATCGTTATATACAAATACCTACAAATTTTAATGAGATTAGGCTACATTATTCCCTTCAAGAAATGATTAGATCATAAAAATGTATTGCATTAATACTGTAATATACTTCATGTTAACTTTAAGACACTTCCCTTAATCATTTGTTTTTATACCTATTTTCTACATATGATTAGTTGTCCTTCAGGAGCTCATATCTAGGTTGATGGGTGAGGATTTTGAAATTTTAAATTGATACTATTGTTAGCATGATAGCGTGTGATGAAGCTGGTTGTAGGCGGATAATTAAGCTACTGTCAAAAGCTGCTGCCAATCAAAACTGCTATAAGAACACGGTAATGGTGAAATACACCGTTGGCACATTAAACTGCTACTTTAATACATTTGCCCTCTGAGAACTTGTATCTGAAAGTTGAAATACTATAAAAAAAACAATTATACAGCCAAGCATCTATTTTAGCTCAAGCTCAATCCATTGTCTCCTTTGTTAACACCTACTGTATATGATGTGTGTGTCAGATGGGATGGAGTACGAGCTTGCCCATGAACAGTTTTGACTGTGCACTAATGGTTTTATATGAGAGCTAATCACTGCTGTGCTGTTAGCCACATGCTCGTCTCTGGCTCAGCGTTGAGTTTAGGGGTTAGCAAAATACTGGCGGAACACATGATGGCTCTTTACGAGGTGGAGGCCAGGAAGAGGGGGTCCGCAGACACCGCTAAAGAGACGATAATGACAGCCATTCACCGCAATCCAATTATGCAAAAGGGAGTCTAAACAATTCCATCATCCCCCAAATTAGATTGTCCTAACGAGATAAAGGCACCAATTAATCCTGAATTAATTTCTATAGCTCATTTTCCCAGAAAACACTCTAATATGCTAATGCAAATGAGAGACAGAAAAGAGAAAGCCCTTCAGCGGGGGTTGCCCAGAGTTCAGGTCGTTTAGTTTCGCAGTGTTCCGATTCCGATAAGTGCTAAGGTGCTACATGAAATTTTTAACAAACGGAGACGAGACTGCAAAACTCAGAAGTGCAAAGCTCTCTTTGAAAAGTCTGTGTAGGAGCTTGTTGTTTGGCGGTTGAAATCCCAATGGGCTACTGAAGCTAAACTATACTACGAAATATGGACATCTCTGTGAACAATATAGGGAATTACTCCACAGCTATTGGTTTGCTCCAAAGTGTGATTCACTTGGTTGCCTTTGCTTTTGATATTGGCAAGATATGGTTGAGCAGTCCAAAATGAACATTCACCAAGTAAAATTTTACCTAAGTTACAGTAAATAAAGCATGCAAGTTGTCTGGTATGAAAAAAATATGACAAAATAAATCACAGTGCGTCTAACTGTTTTTGTCAGATGCTAATTTCCAACTGTATATAATGCTGCAAGTGACATGCTGTAACATGTTCTGTTTTAGTTGCGTTTTCTTTGTTTGCTCTGTTCCTGTTGGCCTATTCTTATTATTTCCCTTGATTACTCATTCACACTCTAGTTTGTTCCCATAGTTACTGATTTCGTTCACCTGTTGTTTAATTAGAATCCTCATTATTCTCCATGTAGTTTTCATTAGTTCTTTGTCCGTTAATGAGTTTATATCAATTATATTAAAGTTTTCCTTTCCTTCATAATGCGATTCATACTTGCAACAACCAAGCATCCCAGAATCACAGAATAAATTTTAATGATAAAATGGACTTAACACACTGTAAAAAAATATTTAAAAAAATAAGTTACCTGGTTGGCTTAAAATTTAGAGTTCATTGAAATTAAAAATGTGAGTTAATACAATAAACATGTTTGAGAATCAACAACCTTTATTCAAATATTATTAAAAGATTTTGTAAGCAAGCATATTGGGTAATCATGTGTTTTATTTGTGATGACGCAGTTAAACATGCCAAATTGTGCTAATTTCATTATTTTTCACATTTTTTATGTGGTTCAGATACAATAATATTGTGAGTTTCTATTTAAACCAATTCCCTTGATTGTATCAACTCAAATTGTTATTTTCAATAAACTCAAAATTTTAAATGCGTACTTCAGCGCTGGAAAGATGAATCTGTATTTAAACTGGGTCATTATTGTAGTAGAAATGTGAAATTATTTTTGAATTTGGTGCCTCTAGACTGAGAAAAGACAGAAAATGTATTTTTGTCTCATGGGGATGAAAGACTACAATTCCCAGAATGCTTCGCTGCCCTGAGAGGCCATTCCCAAAGCCACCGCTACTGGATTACTGTGACTGAGTTGGAGAAGACACTACAATTAAAAACTAAACGTGTCTGTTCAATATAATGATCGAGCCGCCACGTGAGTCTGAAAGCACTAACGCAGCAGGAGTCAGATTACATTTAATGTCATAAATGAGCTGATGAGCTAATTTGAGAAGTAAAAACACTTACATTGCTTAGCATCCGTTTAAATGAATGCCTGAGCTGTGAGTGTGATCTCCCATCCCCATGTGCGGGTTGAAAACATGTGGAAATAGCTCCCTCTGCTGGCTGTAGTCTTTAGCCTCTGGACAAAAATTCCAAAGATGACGCAAATATCGTCAATTTGCGTGACGGAAG
Organism: Pseudorasbora parva; assembly: GCF_024679245.1. Taxonomy (NCBI): domain Eukaryota; kingdom Metazoa; phylum Chordata; class Actinopteri; order Cypriniformes; family Gobionidae; genus Pseudorasbora; species Pseudorasbora parva. Next base: position 13,922,628 of record NC_090180.1, read on the forward strand.
GAATTTTTCCAGAAATAAAATGCATGAATCTCTTTTCTCAGGGGGATATGAGGGGGAGGAAGCACAATCATTTGATTATCCTCCTAGGTTTCTACTGATACAAAGCCATATGTTAATCGCTGAAGTAACCGTTTCACGCAACCAGGTTACTTACTTTTTTAAAAGAAAACCAACAATATTTTTTACAGTACAGCATTGAACCTTCTCTTCCTCCCAGAACAACGGCCGTTGCTGGAATATTTGGGCTTGATGCGCCATCACGGAGGGGTTTCCTTAAGGCCGGCTAAACACACTGGCTGAGTGGCGTGAGTTCTGTTGCCTTTGCACACCAGAAAAGTGTCTGACGTGGCGCGGCTGCTGCCAGGTGACGTACAGGGAGGGCTATCTTGGGACATAGGTGCCTACAGACCAGTCTACATTAGGATGTGTAGTGTGTTGCTCTGGCCTTTACGACAACAATATTTTGCTCTGTATTGACAGGTGCAATATTTGAAAAACTATGATTTTAAATTACAATTACTGTATATCTGCATTTAGGCCTATGTCAAATCCTACACTGTAAAATATTTTTGTTGGTTTAAAGGTGCACTATGCAACTTTTCCGTCCCCCAGAAGGAGCGCCTATTCAAAACAAAGGCATAGTTTGATGACGCCAAGTTTGAGCACAGCATCTTGGGACATGTGGTCTTCACCTCACAGCCAGTGGAAAAGAATCGGGATAGGCTCGGGCAGAAATCATGTTCATGGATGTGGTTATTAATGTTACTGTAGTATTAAGCAGAGCAGGACAGAGTGTCGTGGAGCTGAGCAAGGCCGCTGGAGCAATTGTTAATAAGATGAACAACACACGCCTCACTAGCAGAGGGACTTTTATTATGACGGGACACAGTAAATAAGGCCGGCGCCTTTTCTGCTTTTCCAGTCATGAGTATGAGGTAACGCAGCTCTGTTTATCATATTAGATATATTTGAGTGTGTTGAAAATTAAGTTATGATGTTACTCTTAGCAGCTGCTGTGACACTTGTTCACACTGCTAAGAGTAAAGCGTTTCTGCCAAATAAAACCGGAAACCGAGTGTATAACGCAGATATGACGCAATTGACAGGCGACTCCCTTAGAAGTCCCGGTTCCATGGTTAAAATAGCAATTTACTCACAATTTACAAATAGTTGGAAGCATTTGGGACATTGTAAGTACTCAACTAAACAAAATATATAACACTGGCCTAGTGGTTTTTGGATATTTGTGACCCCGTCTGTGAAACCCCGGCTAAAGTCGCAAAATTTAATTATAAGATTTTAATCGTCAAAGTGCCATAGCCATAAGAAAGACGAAAATAGGTAATTTGTGTTTATTGCTGTAAGTGATAAATTATACCAAGGGGTTTGAGATACAATACTCCATTTTTAATTCTTAACATTATAAAAACTGAAATTAGTGATTTTATTAACACTACACTTTATACTTTTGCACAAAAAAAATATATCGGATGCAGGCTCCCTAAACATCGATTTTAATCATCTCAGGGGGTTTTCATCATAACCGGCTGATTCGTATGTTATTCGGTTCAGGAACTTTTTTTTTACCATTAGGAAGAGAAAGACATTAATATCAATCGGCACGAGCGGCAAATCAGGTCATCGCGACTTAAGCCGGGTTCAGATGTCTGGCGAGATATTTTCGTGTCATCGCCAATATTTTAATATTTTCTTCTTTGTTTTGTAGCTCAACATTGTGCCAATAATAAGCATCTTAATTTAAAGTCATATTAGGCCTGCTATGTGTCAATATAAAACATGTTGTGGATGGTGGTGCGTCAGATTAATTAAATGTTTCCCAACCGCGGGGAGCGCGTAAAAGGTTTCAGCACGCAATTGCATCGCGTTTCATCTCACATCTGATGACGCATCTTTAATATAGGTTATAACCTGAAAATAATGCTTTATGTATGTTTCTGTCGATGGATACACGTGCTGGCTCCTCAGTAATACATTACAACAACAGCGATAATAAAAGAAAAATGTGGGCAAACGGTCTCTCTTAGTAAACTTTGTATAATGCATGTGAGTGCTGTCGTATCTTCGAATATGAATGCGGGTGCAGAGCCAGAAGACAAGATTGAGAACTCACGTGCGATCGCGATGTGAGAAGATTTGTCTCTGTGCGGTCATCCGAAAGCACGCACATGCATGTCTCAGCGCGCAACTATTAAGTTATCTTTCAAGTCTTGCTCTTGAATGGAAAAACTCACACAAGAAGTAGCCGATGTCAACATGTCCATCTTGATGAGTATCCAAGCAGACATAGTCTGAATATGCCTTAAGTGAACATACAGTCGAGAAAGCGATACCCCTGGGTCTTAAAGGGGCAGTAGCCTTTACTGCTGTCTGTTTAATGTCAAAGAAGATAAGGAATCACGCACTGCTATTGATTGAATAGCTTTGTAAGTTTAATATTTGATTTAAACAGTTAAATATGCAGTAATTTTTCATTTGATTACTGTATTCAATTTATTTCGCTAAAAACTAATGTTAGACCTACCTGAAAAGAAAAGAAAAAAGCATTATTTTATTATCTTTGCTCAATAGTAATTATTTGTGCTGCTGCTTGTATTTAAGTTATTTGTTCTTTTCTTTATTTTTATTTGACAGTAGTCATTTTTCCATGAACATAGCAAATACCGAACCATACAGAAACCGTGAACCTGAAACTGTGAACCTAAAACCGAATCGTGAGCAATCTGTACCGTTACACCCCTAGAGTAAGGTATGCGAGGGGGTGCCATAAAATGTAGAACATTTTCAAAGTGCGCCATGACTGAAAAAAGGTTGAGAAACACTGGATTAATGAATTAAGTTATCTTAGGCTATTTGACATGGCAGCACTTAAACACGAGCAGGAACAGAAAATAGCTGATTGCTTGAACAGCTTTTCCGATATTAATCTCGGTGGAATTACCCCGAATAATGATATAATCGGGTTTATTAAAGAAAGGGCAGGTTGAGGGTACATGAGGGTAAATAAATGATGACAGAATTTTCATTTTTGGGTGAACTATCCTTCTCTTTATTTTTACTCCAGTACTGTACTTAATGTAGCCCAGTAAAATAAGAGATTTTCTACTGAAATGTAATATATTAATTGTTTTATATAGCATATTAATGACTTTTTTATTAATAAAGTTATACAAATAATTTCAATGAATTGACTTGGTAATTGTTGCTACAATCAAGCTCTTGTACCCCCAATTCGTTTGAATGTTTTTGTGCTTTTTGGACATGCGCATCATAATAAATAGGCCTGTTTTACAAAACTTTAAGAATTTTCCCATAAATGTGTCATATATCACTGAAAATGGGAGAATCTCAGCTTTAATGTGGTATATGGCTCATATCTAAAGCACATAAAAGTGTGATGAAATGAAAATAGCACAATTTGGCATGTTTCACTGCGTCTGGTTACACCAATATGCATACAAAATCTTTTAATAATATTTGAATAAAGGCTGTTAATTCTCAAGATAGGCAAGATAAATTCCACTGCAGGGACAAATAGGCAATATTATTAATAAATATATATTTGTATGTAAATTGCTGTAGATTAAAATCTCTAAGATGCGTAAACGTAAATGAAAAAAAGTATAATATATTTGTGTATAATAAATAAGTAAAAAATATTTGTGATAAATATAAAATATATAAATATATTTTGTTTTCAATAAATGTATTTGTATGTAAATCCCTTTGGATAAAAATATGTTAAATGCATAAATGTAAATATAAAATGCAATTTAAAAAATAAAACAAATAAATGGGAAATACATTTTCATGGCTTTTAAGAAATATTTGTAATAAATACACAGTAAAAATAAATAAAAATAAAAATAAAAATCAGGTGTCCAATTGAACATTTTCTAATGACTGATCACATATATATTTTTCAGTTGGCCAAATTGAATTTCTGTAAATTAAATTGCAATTATTCAATTTGGAAATTCAATTTGGCCAACTGAAAAATTTAGATGTGATCAGTCACTAGAAAATTAGAGACATTATTATTTATTTTTTTACAGTGTAAATGAATATATAATAAACAAATATATTAGTATTCATATGTAAATTACTGGATAAATGTCTAAAAACATAAATGCTAAATAATAATAATAATAATAATAATAATAATAATAATAATAATAATAATAATAATAATAATAATAATAATAATAATAATAATAATAATAACGCAAAATACATGTTTATGGCTGGTAAGATATTTATGCTATAGTAAATTTGTCCTTACCTAACCTTTTCTTTCTTTTTTTTCTTTCATTTTGGACCGGTTGATTTTAATCTCAGGGTGCTAAATACATTTATTGTGAGTTATTTCCACTATCGCCTCAGAAAAAGGGCAAGGGAGCCCTTTGAGAGCGAGCAAATCAGCCACCTTTCAATCATTGATCACAGAAAGACTCACCTACTTCCTGTTGTCTAAATCAATCTACAGCAATGGACTCCTAGGGCTCCAAAATGTTCAATGAAAATGGTGCCAGATACTCTACATGTGCCCTCAATACTGGATTCATGCCTTCAAAGCTCAAAGCCATAATTAAAATTGCATAATTACAATTGTCTGTCGTTCCAGCAATACCTTGTCTGTCCCAATTTGGCATCAGCCAGTATGATCTTGACCAAGCCCTGCTGTGGGCCCAGGGTCACGGAAGAAATTCTTTTGCTTTGTTTTAGAAAAAATAAAGGGATTATAGATTCAGTTCATCATCATCATCATTATCATCTTCACAGTCCTAATTGTTTTGCCTGCCAGCTGTCGTGTGGTGGGATAATTGAGTAATCTGACATTTTTGCAACAGCTTCCTGAAACAATCTCCCCATCAACAGAGAATGTTTGTTTACCTAAATGAGGTGCTTATTTCATAAAGAGAAAATAAAAAAAGGCTTCATTTGGTGAATTGCTAACATATAGCTTGTCCTTGTCATTCATGAATAAGCTTGCTGGGAATGGCACCAAATATATAGGAGAAGTGTGTTCTGATATCTGATATTCTCTTTCACATTGTTAAACAATATTCGGAACGGTTTATAAATGCAAAAGGGACAGTAATCCCAATAATCAGTAAAGAGGTTGAATTACCAATGGCTTTAATATTCTATATCATAGAGCAAAACTTAATTTGTGCATTTTACAAGTCATGAATGCTATTGTGTTAATGTGTGCTTAATTTAAACTAGCATGTTTTTATGATGTCTTCTTAAACTCTTAAAAGCACATTAGAAAAAGAAGGCAGATTTATAGTACATAAAGTAATTTGGCTTTATTCGATTTGCTAACGACAGCTGCTGGGCTAGAGTGGATAATTAACAGAGAAAGAAACAAATCGACAGGTGCCAGCCGGCCTATTGATTGAGAAAGACTTCTAAATTTAGCTGTTCAATAGTAAGCGCTTTATATTTTGTCGAATAGCATTGAATGTGAAAAAAAAAAAACAAGTGAGAACAGGAAACAAATTTTGAATATTTTCAGCTGCACTGATAACACAGAGAAATAAGTTAAAGCTAGATTTTCCTAATCCATGCCTTTGAAGTGTGTACATGATTTATCCAGTTAATATCACCATTTCAAGTGGCTATCATTCTGTGTAAGATGTACTTCACGTGTATAGTAAGAAGACCAGTTAAAGGGATAGTTCTCCCACATTTTTTTAATTAGCCCATGATTTACTCACCCTCAAGCCATTGGTGTATATGACATTCTTCTTTCAGATGAATAAAATCAGAGTTATATTATAAAATTCCTGGCTAATCCAAGCTTTACAATAGCAGTGACTGTTACTCTGTTTTTGAAGTCCATAAAAATACATCTGCCCGTAAAATGACGTGCTCCACACGGCTCCGTGAGGTTCATAAATGCCTTTGGAAGTGAACTGATGAGTTTGTGTAAAAAAAAAATCCATAATTAAAACAAAAGTAAAGTTTCGGCTAATCGCCTTCCATATTCAGTTTATGGAAAAAGTGCTGAAAGTGCCTCTGCAGTTCAAAGGCTTACACTACCAGTTAAGGCTCGTTCACACCGGACGCGTAACGAAAAAGCGAAACGAATAAGCGAATATTTCGCGTCAAAACCATTCACATCAGCCGCGACACGAATTTGCTACGTTTCAGACCTCCAACATTCCAAAACATTCGCTGCGTCAGCTGAGAAAACACAAACAGTGGAAAGGAACTTTTAATTTTATTTAAAAGACAGTTTCGGGTGCAACCCAATCTCGAAGAACAGAGAGTCTGAAGGGGAGTATGCTAATCATGTACAGGAGCTAAAACTTTATCATGGTTGGTTCTGAATCTGCACTTACTTTCTTAAGTCTGTGGGACAATTTGAGGAGCTCATCCTGAGACAGCAGCGCATCTGACGAGACAAACCGCGCACTTCAAGGAACCAATCGATCCGGACTGTTTCCAGTTGAGTCACGATGTAAACATTTAAGTGCCACAGACATACTGATGGCAACACATTCACTTTCCATAATCGTGGACATAAGGTTAAAAAAACGATTTATAAAAGGTTATTGCTGTCTGTAAATACAGTAGTAAACACAGCTGCAGGTGCACAGCTTTGACTAGACCTACAGCTGTAATCTCATGAGGTATGCCATACCTGTCAAAGGTTAATGCTGAGTGAATAGCTCGTGTTTCCTTGTATTTTATTGGTTGAAGCCGTTTTTGACACCGCTGGAGTAAAAAAAAATCAAAACTGAAACGAAAAAAATAAATGTCATTTTTTCACCGCAGCACATTCGCGTTCGCTGTGGAAGCACTCATTACACAAACAGCTGACCAAAAAATAAAACCATCATGCGAATTATTCGCACATCAAAATCGCGTCCAGTGTGAAAGGGCCTTTACGCTCGTCAGACGTCGCATACGCATCTTGCACTGTGAGAAGGCACTTTCGACACTTTTCCACAGAAGGCGATCGGCCAGAACTTTAGTTAAAAACATTTTAAATATGGATAGTTTTCTTACACAAATGCAACCATTTGCTTCAGATTATTATTATTAACCCCCAGAGCCAGGTAGAGCACATTATTTAACGGACAGATGCATTTAATGGACTTCAAAAACAGTAACAATCACTGCTATTGTAAAGCCAGGATTAGTCAGGACTTTTTTGATATAATTCAACTTTTATTAATCTGAAAGAAGAATGTCATACACATGACTTAAAGGTGAGTAAATCATAGTCTAATTTCCATGTTTCAGGGAACTATCCCTTTAAAGCAATTCTTCATTTACTCGCCCTCATGTTGATCCAAACCTTTCTTCGGTGGGACATAAAATGAGAATATTCTCGCATCTCTTTTCAATTTAATGAAAGTGAATGGGGCCGTCACACTCAGAAATATGAAAAACAAAAACAAAAAGTGGCCTGTATACTGATCTGTACAACTCAAGTGCTACATTTTGAATTCATAAATTCTGAATTCATAAAGTTAATTCATACAGCAACTGTCTGAGGAACAAACTGAAGGAAGTCACAAATAATATTCCCTTTATATTGCCTGGATCCAGTATTATTTTAGTATAATTTGTATGCTATTATGTTAATATTGTGAATACTTTTTCATTTTTTTAAAATTTCAGTTTTCATTTTAATTTCTGTTTAAGCTTTAGTAATTCCGCTGTATTTTTTTCATTTTTATTATTTATTTAAATATTTATTTTTTGTTTATAATAATACATTTTTTCAGTTTTAATTTTATTATCTTACTCAACTGTCAGTTGGCTGCAAGGCAACATCTTCTAATTTCCTTTACGTTTTTTAATGTAATGTTTATATTTTATTGTATTTCAGCTTTATTTCAATCAACGGGGGAAAAAGTACCTTTATTTAATAGAAACAAAAATGAGCAGATCATGAGTCAGTTAAACTTAAAGGGATAGTAAAATGTAAATTCTGTCATCATTTACTCACCCTCAAGTTGTTCTAAATCTGTATGAATCTCTTCATATATATAAATATATTAAATATCCTCAACACAAAAGAAGATATTTTGAAGAATGTTGGTAACCATACAGTGTCTGGTCCCCATAGTATTTTTTCTGTACTGTGGAAGTCAGTTGGACCCATCAATTGTTTGGTTTTTTATATCTTCCTCCTTTGTCATCAAAAGAAAAAAACTTCATACAGGTTTGGAACAACTTGAGGGCTTGTAAATGATGACAGAATTTATATTTTTGGGTGAACTGTCCCTTTAAGGATATAATTATGAATAAATCAGACTGTTTGTGAAATGGAATAAATGATTCAATGAAAACTCCAAGCATATGATCTCATGAATAACTAATTAACTGTTACATGAACAACTTTAAAGATACTGAAATATATATTTTTAAGCTTTATATCTTTTTTTTCTTTTAAAATATATTCAAGCTATTCTTATATAATTTACATTTTGTTTACTATACGTCAAGAATGTGAGTAAATGATGTCATTTTTGGGAAGTGATCAGCGGTGTGATTGGTATGATCAACAGATAATGACCAATCTAGACACACACGCTATTCTACGGGAATAACGTGTTTTCATACGCATGACCCATCCTGCACCCGCAACGATTCCCTCCTCCTAAGCTTTTGTTTGAGTGCTTGCTGACAGACATATACCCCCCCCCCATCTCCTCATCCTTACTGAGATCCCCCCCCCCCCCCTCCTCTCTTTCTTCCTCACCTAGAGTTGTTTTTCATTACGGTGTGAGCCGTTGCAGTAAATACGGCGCTCCTCAGACTGCGTACCTGGGCTGAACCGCTGACCCCTGCATCTCAAACGCCAGTCCCAAGGTCCCTCGCCTCCAAGGCCTCCCTCTGTGCGGCTGTGGCCGGAGTGCGGCCTCTGTAATTCACCCGCTTGCTAGATCGCCTGCCAGCGAGTATTGATTTTTGTTTCCCCAATCTCCAGGAGAGAGGGCAAGAAAAGATTAAAAACACTTTGTCAGTTTGGTGGGGAATAAGAATTCCACGCAGGGGATACCTTGGAGTGTGAAGGGTCAGGGCTAAGGTACATCTTTATGGCCTTAACTCCTTCCTGACTAGAGACATTTTGCTCAGGCTCCTGTGGCTTCTTTCTTCCTCCTTTTCTGCCCTCCTCATTTTTTTTCTATTTGTGTTTTTCCCCATTCTTTTATATTATCTTATTGTGTGGAGGAAATATTTAGCCAACAGGGAACTGGCCTCATCATTATTAGGTTATTAAATGTGGCTGCGTTTGAGAGATGAAAACTTCCTGCAGAGAAGGCGGCCTGCTTAGTGTTTGTGGTGTTGTATCCACCGTAAATCAAGGAAATAATTTCGCTGGACAAACGCTGACCCCAGGTGTTAATTAAGGGCTGATTGAGACATCATTCTGAGAAGGGGAACTGCGACCGCCCACTTTTTCAGTGGCCTTGATCTCGGAAATTTTTTTTTCCATATGCATTTAGACAAAAAATGATTCAATAAAGTTTAAAGCCATTAATTAAACAAAGCAGCTCTGAGATGAATGAGTGAATAGGTGCTAAAGATTTCCTTGTGCCGTGAAGTTTTTTTTTTTTGATTTGATGGAAATTTATTTGCAGAATCATGGGTAATGAAGTTTTTCACCAGGAATTCCACTGTTAAACATGCTCATTTAAACGTGTCATGAACTGGCTTTTTAATTTTTTTATACTGTTGTCTGAGGTCAACTAATAATGTTTGTGTGGTTTTTACATTCAAAAACATCATAACTAATAAGTAATAGGCTTTCTTTCTATACTGACTCTCTCCAAAACGCTGGGTTTTGATGGGCATGCTGCACTAGAGACTTTAAAGGTCGTGATTCCATCTTTCAAACTTTAGTTAGTGTGTAATGTTGCTGTTAGAGCATAAATAATACCTGTAAAATTATAAAGCTCAAAGTTCAATGCCAAGCGAGATATTTTATTTAACAGAAGTTCCCTTTCAAAGCCTACAGCGAACGGCCGGTTTGGACTACAGCAGGAAGTGCAGGGATGTAATGACATCGATAGAACCGTTTGTTGACTAACCCTCCGCCCACAACAACACGCAAAAAAGGGGGCGTGGTGTTGTTGCTCTCCCACGTGGAGAAGAGCACGCATTCAGCGCTTGCATCTCCCCGTTATGGTAAGAGGCGGGACCTTTCCGGACAAAGTGCGCTAAGCTGCTGTCCAATCACAACACGGGAAGCGCTGGCCCAATCAGAACTCGTTACGTGTTTCTGAAGGAGGGACTTCATAGAACAAGGAAATCATCAGGCCGTTTTTAGGACAGAGGAAACAGCGCTGTACAGATAAGTAAATTGTGTGAAAAAAACTGTTTTTTTTTACACACGAAATATGAACTCATGTTATATTGCACACTGTAAACATAATCAAAGCTTCGAAAACACACGAAGAATGGGACCTTTAAAGGGATTGTTTTGAAGGGACTTCACATGAGGGATTGTTTTGAAAGCGGCAACCAGAATGATTCTCTCGACCAAAGAGCTCATAAACGTCTTTATCAAACAAACACAATGATTTATTTCCCATCCACCCGCGATTGATTGGAATATTATTTTTGTATTACAAGGCCCGCCCCGATCGAATATAAGCACAAACAGCACACACAAACACACACACACGTGCGCACTTCAAATGTCAAGTCAAGAGAGAGTGAACAGCGCAGATCAAGAAAGGGATATTTTTTCACTATTTGAGATGAATCGGCCTGCTGACTGGGTTCCGTTTTGGTAGCCTGTCTGCGAGCCCTGGCCCATACATGTCTAAGTCTAGATTGCTAAAGGTATGTTCTGTTAGACACGTACACATAAGCAAACGATCTAAAAAAATGCAATACTGTTACATATAAAAAACACGTTTTACTCACGTAAGTGTGTTGCACTATTCCTGTCAATTTTAATCTCAAATGTCTACAAATCCAGCATCGAACTAAGATTTGTTTACAAACGTTACTGCAGTGAAACGAAGTGAACACACTGTCTTTCACACGTCAGTTGAAACTTCATTAAAAATCAGCTCCATGAGTCGGCAGGCAGGGCTACTGAATTAGACGTGCTGTAGATGAAGTTTGTAGATGGCGGTGTTTCGTCAGTTGATGACGTCAAGATGCCAACACAAACGTTTTCTGGGCCTGGTGTCTATAAAAGCTTTTCTTTGACCAACAACGAAGTTTTCAGCTCTGAAACTTACAGGATATTATTATATCACCATGACCTGGTAATATATATATATGTATCTCAAAACTATATATATATCAAAAGCTCAAGGGAAAGTTGATTTTCTCAATTCATCACCCCTTTAAAGCTACACTGTGTAACTTTTTTAGTTTATTCTTAGCTAAAAATACTTTTTTTTCTTTCAAAAATATGTGCTCATTAATGTTTATTTACTTCTTTCATATAATAAAATATTCTCGTAAGTTTTTAATATGCCATTCAAAATACACAGGTGAGGGGTTCGAATGCTGGTCGCCATGTTGCTCCTCCATCTTGAAAGTACATTAGCCAAAGAGGGACATACCCGTAAATTCACACTTCGCCTTTCGCGTTTGAACACTTGATGGCACCGTGTTGAATGTAAAGAGGGGGATTTCCATGTTAATCTTGGACTAAATCGGCCACCGTAGGACTTAAAACGAAATCAGAATTGAGAGGAACAGAAACTACTGTATTATTCACTAGATTGTCATATACCTTTTCACCGCTAGATGGGGGAAAATATCACACAGTGTAGCTTTAAGGAATACGTTGAAGTATTGGCAACTGACATTAATTATCAAACCCTGAGCTTATGTCTGTTTAAAGGTTTTTACAGTAAATTATTGTTAAAAATCAATTCCTCAATAAAGAAAATGAGTTTGATTTTTTTATAGGAGAGGGGAGTCACAGCTGAACTTTATTTGCTATCATTTTAGTTTCCATAACAGCATAATCTCTAATTGGTGGTGGATCGCTTGTGAGGATAATGGGTCATGCAATTCTTCACATATGAGTTCTACAATTAAATGTTATTATTTATTTTTTATATGAAGTTGAAATCACACTTGTAGCTTTTACAGAAGCATGTATCATTTCCTTAACTTTGTACTTAATGGCTGTCTGGCTATCCCCAGACCAAGCTCAAATTAAGATTGAACATTGGTCTGGAGATTTTCTACTGCACAAGAGGCGTGATAAAAAAGCATAATTCAAATGATGAAATGTTCTGTATGCAATTGAACAGTCCATCAACCAATCAGACCACAAGAGGCGGGATCAACAGGCAACGGCCTAATTGCTGCTCTAGTCGTCATTAGCCAATAGTGCGCCAGGTGGATAAGCCAGTCTGTGATTGGTTCCTGCAAAAGTGTAACAGAAGCAGTAGAAATGAATGTAGGGGTTTCCAGACTGAGCATAGGGGGAAATCAAATCACCAGAAGATCAAGCTTGGTTTACAGAGTCTAAGTTAATGGTAGATCTGTCTTAAAAAATCTGTTTCTTTATAGAGAAAATTAAAGGGATTTTTACTCCTGTAATCGAACTGTTGCACAGTACTCTAATGGAAGCTTTTATCGCCACTGAATAAAAAAGGTAATTGCAACTTTATTTGCACAAGTCTGACCTATTTTACTTGCAATTGTGAGTTTATATATCACAATTCAGACTTATTTTCTCAGAAAAAAAGTACATTTCTGTCACTGGGGCAGTATCATAAGGTACAAAACCAAAAATGTACTAAAATGTACCTTTAAGAAGGTACTAATACACACTCTTAAATTACTAATATTTACTTTTTAGTGTACAAAAATGTACCTTTTCACTTTTGTACCATAGGGCAGTGGTTCTCAAACCTGTCCTGTCCTTGAATTGCGAGATGTACTGTAAACTTGCAACTGAGAAAAAAGCCAGAATTGTGTGATAAAAAGTTTTATAAAAAGTTTATAATTATATTTCAATATATTTTAATATAATTATATTTTACATTTATTTTATCCCGTGGCAGAAACAAGCTTCCATACGCTGCAGAGAGAGATAAGATAGAAATGGCAGAAGAATCTTTGTTCCTTACAATTCATGTTGCTCACACATTACACAGATTTTAACCTGGATTTTCTGCTCTCCGCAAGTTAATGGAGAGCACAACCAAAAGCTGAAAATCAAAAGCTGTGTTTGAATTAGACGCAACACGCGATCTGAGAGACGCACAGATGCTGGTTTAATATCAGACCTGTCTGCGATATATAGTGCAAATGTGTGAAATATAACTGACACCGGCAACCACTGACTTTTATGTTGTGTGAACTACTTTGTAAGTTGCGCAGAGTATGGGCAGCATTAGTGGCTAAACATTCCTATAAAATTGTTAAATGTCAAACTGTGTTCTTTCAACTAGCTTGCCTCAAACATCCATGGCATAGTTATGTGATGATCTTAACATCCTTCATGCTGATTGCGCTGCACATTTACTGCCTTTTTCAAATGATGCTTCTTGTTTTCATCAGGCATTTCTTCAATATTTGATGGCCCATTCATCTCTAACTTCCCCTCCCCCACCATGCTATTACTGTGCCTGTGTTGCCCAGCACCTATGTTCTTCGGCTCTCACCTGAGGGTAAGACATTTTGTAGTCTACCTTGCATCTCACAGTCCATTATAACAAGAATCCTGTCCTCAAAAGCCTCTCCCCCCAATCTAAACCAAATATGGTTGTGGATGATGGCCACAGCTGCCAGACCCCATCTGGATCAAAACTCCTTTTATTCCATGTACCTGATAACAAACAGTGACTCCCGTGTCCAATAGGACAGTTCCTTGCCAAGAATTTAAATGAATAGTTGGCACAAAAATTTGTGTACTCACCTTCACGTCATTCCAAAATTGTATGATTTTCTTCTGTGGAACACACACACAAGATTTGTCCACACAATAACAGCTAATGGGGTCCGATATAGGAACATGCTGACTTTTTATAATAATTTTTATCGTAATATCATTAAGCGGATCCCTGATAGCAGTTCCCTGATTATTACAGGAATTAGAGTATAGTTCCAAGCCATATGGGTCTAGAAAATTGCAACTTTTTATTTTCCGTCGGTCTTAGAACACAATGTTATTGTAGTACAAAATGTAATGTGTAGTGCACAATGTACTAAATACGCAACATAACATGTAAATAGGAAAATGTTGGCGTTATTTTGTCACTTATTGAGCAGTATAGGCTACGGAGCCGTTTACCTCCAGTGGTGTGTGCGTTAGTTATGGCACGCACGGAGATGAGAATGGTTTTTATGGACTTATCTAACTCCGGGGGATACGGTAAGGATTCAGATGTTGAGTCACAAAGCACCATGGAGCATGTCATACTGAAGGAGGGAGCCCTTAAAGTGAAGAAAGCAGTTTAAACTTAATTGGTGCATGTTAAATCCTAATTAAAAAATACAATATTTTAATTGTTTTCATGTGTTCTGTGCTTTTTTTAGATTACTGTAGTTTTTGTAATGTCATTCTGCTTAGTGCTGTCATCTTAAACAAATCTAATTGAAGTGCTTAAATCTAAGTGCTTTACTGACAATGAGAGAATAAAGATCAATTTGATTAGACTAACACAATACAAACATTTTGATTCAATTCGTTGCAAAGAAGTTACACTGACATATTAAAATCGTGTTTAATCTACAAATGTATACTGTGTTCAAATAAGCTAGATAGATGAATTGAGCTGGATTGGATGAATAATGGGTACTACGATTCAGTCACGTTCATTCAACAATTTATTTTTTTTGAGTGTAAAGTCCCAAAAAGTCGGCGTGTCCCTTTAAACACCACTGACTTACATAGACACAAACATTCTTCATGATATCTTTTATGTTCCACAGAAAAAAGATAGCTTTGGAACAACATGCTTACACTGTAAAAAATTTCCCTGTAAAATAACAGTAAAGAGCTGGCAGCAGAGACGCCAGCAGTATACCGTTATTTTTACGGTATTCATATGTAAAATAATTTTACGGTAGTAGTCTGTAAACTAGAAAAACGGTATATTTCTGTATTTTTATAATTTACAGTAAAGAGCTGGCAGCAGAGACGCCAGCAGTATACCGTTATTTTTACGGTATTCATATGTAAAATAATTTTACGGTAGTAGTCTGTAAACTAGAAAAACGGTATATTTCTGTATTTTTATCATTTACAGTAAAGAGCTGGCAGCAGAGACGCCAGCAGTATACCGTTATTTTTACGGTATTCATATGTAAAATGACTTTACAGTAGTAGTCTGTAAACCAGAAATGCTGTATATGTCTGTAGTCACACTGTTAAATGATTTCACAGATTTCACACTCTAATACAGTAAACTGTGAGAATTAAAGTAACAACCTAAACAATATATTTTCAATATATAAATATATATTATAATTTTCAAATAATCACAGAAATATGTTGCATTTTTTAAAGAAGTTTTTTATTTTTTACTGTATTAGAAACACAATAAATTAAGCAGTTTCCTAAAATATCAGTCTTCGTTGCAATCAATATTAATTGCAATTAACTTCAGTATTCTCAGGGCTATAGGCAATTGCTTAAGATATGCATTATTGTGAATATTATGGAAAATAAGCAATAACTTCAAAATCAAATACCTTTATTCCAAAGAGCAATGTCAATTTTAGCATGAATACAAAAAATGGAAAAAAAATAACATAAAACAAAATCCTGTTGGGCATTTCTACGAGATTTCTAGTAGCAAAAAGAGCCTAGTAGTATCTGTTTTAGACTATGGCAATAAACTTGAAGAGTTAGTTCACCCAGCCCATGATTTACTAACCTTCAAGTCAGTATATATGACATTCTTCTTTTAGATTCTTCTTTTTATTTCAAAATGCGTGCGTAACTGGTGTACAATGTCAGACGTAGCGCAAGCGTTTTGTACTGCGAGAGGCGCTACAGCTTTTTTCATAAGCTGAATAAGAACGGTGATTAGCCTGAAGCTAGATAATTTACTTTATAAAATTTTAAATATGGATATTTTTCTGACACAAACGCAATAATTCACTTCAGAAGGCCCTTTTTAATCCGCCGGAGCCGTGTGGAGCAGTTATATGATGTATATGTGCACTTTCATGGACTTAAAAAAACAGAACAACAATGCCGTTATAAAGCTTGGAAGAGCTAGGACATTTATTAATATAACTCTGACTGTATTCGTCTAAAAGAATAATGTCATATACACATAGGATGACTTGAGGGTAGGAAATCATGGGCTAATTTTCATTGTTGTGTGAACTAACCCTTTAAATTGCTCAGAGACTGCCCCTAACCCTTACCAAACATGAAGGGAAAAACCTAGTTAATTAAAACCTAGTTTAATTTAACACATAAGTTTGAAGACCTACAAAGTACAGTACAACATTTTGAGAGTAGGCATCAATAATATGCATCAATTAAAACATTTTAGGGTTTATTTCATTTCAGGTTACTCTTTAAATTGTCCTGTGAGGTAGGCTTGTATTTTTACCGCTTAAAGTAGTCATTTGAGGTAGCTTGTGTATTTACATCTTAGTTTATATGGATCCAGGAGAGATGTCCATCACTTTGGTAGCCGCTGTTCCTCTCTGCAGTATTATTCCAGTGTTGTCACTGTCAAACAACAACAAACAATCATAATAATAAATGAACTGTAAAATCACGAACGTACAGTATACACTCCAAGCTAATGCTTACAAAAGTTAATAATACCAGTTCTCTTGTGGTTTAATGTGGTAATGCCAGACTGTCAAAACAAAGAGAGCGAGATTAAAGAGCTCACCGGTTTATATCAAAGTTCCATTGAAAGTCAAGGAGATTCTTCAGTAGCATGGCGACGTCTCAAAAGACTTCTTCTGGACGATCATACCGTTCTTCTTGGAGACAACCTTGCCCCTTTTGGCCTTTGTCCCTTTCTCTGGATTTATACCAACAAAGCACCTGAAATCAAAATAGTCTAAGATCAGAGTGTTGCAACAACATGCTTTCAGTTAAATGCAATGAATTGTTTTGTTTTTTGTCTTTCTTCATTGCACAAATAGAGTGGACTTGAATGACATATAAAAGTGACATCAAATTAAATTATATTAAAGTCAAGTCGACTTTATTTCTATAGCGCTTTTTACGATGCAGATTATTTCAAAGCAGTTACACAGTGTTAAACATGAAAATAATGCAACAGAATTTGATTCGGCTGTACAGCCACTCTGGAGAAAAAAAGTGATGTCATCAGCTCATTTCAAATATCATATAGTGACAATGTGGGCAGATCAGTAATTTAGTTTATTATAGTTAATTTAGTTTAGTAATTACATTTATTTGGATATTTAGTTAAAAAAATTATATACATACATATATATTTTTAATTATTACAATTTAGTATATAAAGCCTGTATAGTCAAGCAAAATACCATGTGTGTGGCTTGAAATGTACAGTACTAATACCATTTTATGCGGAAAAAAATACAAACAAATTAATTTAATTGTATATATCCATATAATGATGACAAGTAATGAAGAGTTTTTACCTCTAAATGAATTCCAGAGAGCGGGGTCCCTCATCTTGAAACTGAAGGTTGAATGTAGTTGCAAATACAGCAGCAAGCCCCATTGCAAATGTTGGTGTGATGCCCTAAGAGATTACACGGTCCTCAGAGATGATTATCCGACCTTTAACTGGGACTTGCCCAGTTGCACCTGAAACTTCAAGTCAAAGCATACATATTACCTTGTGTAAATGATATACAATGTGTCTATCGATGAATCTAAATGAAATATACTAGGCAGTATCAGACTAGGACTTGCAGGAAGACTAAATTGTCTCAATGTCAGCTGAAGTAGCAGACACCTGTAGGGAAAAAATACATTATTCTTACCATGGTAAGATTTTTAAGAAGAACAATTATAAAAGGTCAATAATTAGTAAACACTAGGTGAGAGCAAACTACAGGCAAATGAGGTAGGCTAAGTACCTACAGTCAAACTGCTAAATAGATTTGGCAATCAAAAAATTATGGGTAGCAATTTTATTTTTTACAGGTATTGGGGGAGTTCTACTGCAAATGTTACCAAATTTAAACAAAAAAAAAACACCCAAAAGTAATATTGTTTTGGCTATTCAAATCTGAGCCTCACTGTTAAATGAAATGTTCAAATACCAAGCAAGATAAGCTCCTGAGCATCAGTTTGATATCAAAAATTATTTGCGAAATGAAAAAAAATTCAATTACCGTTTATTTTGTAGATGCAAGACCCGATAGAGGTTGATGAAGAACACTCGATGATATCCAACACGTCCTCTAAACTGTGTGTCCTCTTCTGGAAAATCTCCTATCCAAATAATGTTTCCTGAAGTCTCCCCAGGAGTTAATGGCAAATTATTTCTAGGTTTCATTAAAGAAAATTGTCCAAAAGCAGTAGCCTCGATTTGTTGTATCAAACTTCTGAACGTACTCCAAACTCCACAGTCAACACTCAGTTTCCAAAAAATACTGTCGTGTACTGTAATTTAAAACATTAGCATACTGTTTAGGGCCTCTTTCCTGTTCCTCCAAATTAAGCAGCCCACAATGCATTGCTAACTACAGTATTAAACTGTTTAACAAGAAAACGGCATTTTAGTGTTGAAAATTGGCTGTAAATTTACAGCAATTGCTTACAGTGTAGCATATACTTTTATTTAAAAAGACAAAAACATTAAATGCAGTATATACGGGATAATGTGTCAGCCAGTTATAATCCCAAAATGAACTCTACAGGCTGATCAGTTAATAAATAAACGAACATGTAAATACTAATTGTATCATGTAAAAAGAGAGAGACTGGGTGATATGAGAGACATTAAACTGTTAAACAAGAAAAACACTATTTCAGTCTTCAAAATGCCCTTTTCAGTATTAAAATTTGCATGATTAATTCAGTTTTTTTTATTTAAAAAAACGAATGAATTTTAAATTCAATTTGGTGACATTTACCAGCAGTTTGGGTGTGTAGGTAGCATACACTGAATATTGTGATTCGACCAGCCAGAATTAAGTATAGCTATAACCGTGTAATAAAAAAATGTGCTCTATTGTATCTATAGTAGATGCTGGTAAAACTGTTCTTGAATTTTATGGATTGCAGTTGCAGATATCTAATCTTTCTCTGCATTGCCTGAACCCTCTGAGGCTCCAGTCTGCATGACATTGAATGGTGTCATGACATTTATACTTGGCCGAGGGCTTTTTTATATGGCCATATTTGCTATTTGATTCTGCAGTATATTGTCTTCATATTCAGCTGTACCTTTGAAAATCCTCAGAGGGTGAACACACAGAATAAGTGCCCCGCTTAAAGGCATATAATTTTATTCTCTCATGCATATTCATTTGCTAAGCCTTTGAGCATAAAGATTTGTCACATTTAGATGCAGATTCCCTTTCCATCACCAGCTATATACTCTTTGCCCTGTAGGCATGGATATGTCTTTCTTTCTTTCTTTCTTTCTTTCTTTCTTTCTTTCTTTCTTTCTTTCTTTCTTTCTTTCTTTCTTTCTTTCTTTCTTTCTTTCTTTCTTTCTTTCTTTCTTTCTTTCTTTCAGCATTTTCCCTTTCATCCTCAGCTCTTTTCAGCACCGGCCAGTTCTATTACGGGAGCCATTGTTCCTCGGAGTCTTTATTCCTCTTTTTTTGAGGCTGGCCAGGTGAGGTGTCCATGTGTGCGTCGCCGGGGACCGTGTGTGCGCATCCATGCCTGGACACGTGGCTTTGTCTTGTCCTGGCAGCCCTCTGCACACACCAGATGTTCACATACATTATCCTGCTCCTTGTGGGCCACCGATTCCAGAGGATGCTTTCCCTATTGTTCCATCACCATTTACACCTATTTAACAATACGATTGCTTGGATTTCCTCATTTTTAAGGGATTTTGTTTGCCAGTCTAAAAGGTCATTAGTTACGGCGATTAAAGCAGCTGCTCTCTGCAATAAATCAATTCGGTTTGTGGAAAATCGGTGCGACAGACATATAGCCTTCTGTCTGTTTTTATGTGATATTATCATGCTATAATAAGAAACCGTTTTGGACACTCACATTACTGTAATTAATCACAAGTAAAAACATTTTTATAAATATTTTTATATTGTAATAATTTCACTACTCTCCAAAAGAATGTAGAAACAACCTTAAGACAGTATATATTTTTTTTTGTAATGGCATCTTTAATAAATGAAGGCAAGTATCATACAGCTACTGATGTCTTTATAAAACTGATTTGTTTTTAACCATTAATGATAGACATTTAGCATTACAGTATAATTTAAATCTATATAGATTTCAACATTTATTACACTGTAAAAAATTTGTGGTGGTTTTTGTTGGTTTAACTTAAAAAAGTAAGTAACCTAGTTGCCTTAAAATTTTGAGTTTATTGAAATAAAAAATTTGAGTTGATACAATGAAGGAAATTAGTTTAAGAAATAGAAACTCAAAATATTTTTGTATCTGAACCACATAAAAAATGTGATAAATCATGAAAATAGCACAATTTGGCATGTTTCACTGCGTCATCAGAAATAAAACACACAAAATTACCCAAAATGCTTACAAAATCTTTTAATAGTTTTTTAATAAAGGCTGTCGAATCTCAAAAAATGTTCATTGTATTAACTCAAAATTTTAATTTCAATGAACTCAAAATTTTAAGGCAACCAGGTAACTTTTTTTCTAAATAATTTTTTTACAGTGTAGGCTTTAAAAAATTAACAACTTTTAATGTAAGTTAAAAACTTATAACAATTTTCTTAGAAACCCATTATAATAAATTTCATATTAAAGAGATTGTTCACCCAAAAATGAATATTTAAATTTATGTTTATATGCTTACCCCCAGGGCATCCAAGATGTAGGTGTGTTTGTTTCTTCAGTAGAACACAAATTAAGATTTTTTACTTCAACCATTGCACTGTGCCAGTCATATAATGCACGTCAATGGGGTGACATTTTATAAGAGTAAAAAAAAAGTTTGTGTAATCAGAAACAACTTTGGGCCCTGCGGCCCGTAACGACACACTGATGTCTTAAGACACGAAACAAAAGTTTTTGTTGTGAGAAACCAAACAGTATTTATATTTTTTTCTACCTCAAATACAACAGCTGCGATCGCGCCATCACTTCTGGTGGGTGAAGTCAAATGTACATTATATATATATGTAGCACATATACAAAAGTAGCATCAGACAATACATAAAATACAATGCAGCTGCTCTAGGCCAGCGACACTTGACTCTCACTGCTTTAAGTAAGAGTCAAGCTTCCTCTTCCTTCCTTCCTTTTTTTCTTTCTTTTTTTTTCCAGAGAAACACAAACACAGACAGACTGGAATCTGATGGCCAGGTGGAATTACGGTTATAGCTGTCTTCACCGTCCACCTCGGTCACTCACCGCACACACTCACTGGGAATGGAAACATGCGGCAGAGCTCCTTATGATGAGAGGGGAAATATTTTATTCCGATTTATTAATTCAAAACTGAAGCATGCCTGTCGACAGAGGGACAGTTCTTTTCAATCTGTCATCGTTGAAGTCACACACGCCTGACACCGTGATTCATTTGTCTTGTCGTCACTGACAGTCGGATTTTCCCACAGCACTCCTGCGAGGAGTCGCACAGGGATTTTAGAGACGGCATAAAGAAAGGGAGGGGGAATAAAAGACAACACACTGTGACAAGAAACAGCCATTTCATTAATGCAAATAAGCCTGAAAAATGGAATGAACAGCACTGAAAATTCTGCAATAGTTGTTTTTTCTCCTTCCTAACACTTTTTAAAGAGGAAAGAATAAAAATAAGTTTTGATGCCCATGAACAATTCTGTTTTCTTAACTGTTCCATAACAGATTTTAGTTTTTAGTAATTTTGATATATTTGTAAATAGGAAAGAATAAATTAAATAATTTAAAGGGGTACTTTAGCGCCGGAAAGTTGAATCTGTATTTAAACTGGGTCATTATTGTAGTAGAAATGTGAAATTATTTTTGAATTTGGTGCCTTCTAGACTGAGAACAGACAGAAAATGTATTTTTGTCTCATGGGGATGAAAGACTACAATTCCCAGAATGCTTCGCTGGCCTCACAGTGATGAGTGCTGTGATGAGTATCACAGCACTACCGCGGCAGGAGTCAGATTACATTTAACGTCATAAATGAGCTGATGAGCTCTTGTGATGAGAGCTGAGGTAATCGTGACCACATTCGTGGCATACATTCACAACGCGTGTTCAGTCTGGCGTGTTTTCAGTTTGCGTGTTTCAGTTTGCGTGTATGATCGAATTCACGGTATTCATAAAAGAGTAGGCAAAAAGTACCCCGATGACCTAATACTTCCGGCGAGATTCTTAAGTGTGCGTACAGTGGACACTTTACTATCCAATGAGGCCTGGAGAGGATTTGTGAATGGCAGTGAAACATGGTGAAACTTGTCCATGCAGATTACACTCATACTACAGCAAGCGTGCCACACGAGTCCTGAAAAGTGAAGCCAAAGCACATCGATCGCCCCCAGGTGGCTGGATGCAGTATAGGTCATAAACCTACCCTCTCCATGAAATATGAGACATAGACAAACTAAACTAAACATTTTTTCAAAGATGGTTTCTGTCATTTTAGGCAGTTTGTATCACGTTGATATAAGTTCAAGTGTTAGTTCTTTAAATACGTTTGGTACGTGTGATGTTATGATTGACGGCTGAGAGAAGTAATCACTGAGGCCCTAACATACATTTTTCGGGAACTTCGAGAGGAGATTGGAGCTTTAACTTTAATTTCTACATTTCCATGACTGTTTATTTCACAAAAAGTGGTTGATTAGGCAGGACCTTAATATCATGGCTCCACTTTACGCTCATATTGAGCAGACTCGAGCTCCAAGTTGCTACTGATAAGTAGGCTACCTAATCAAGAGAGTATGCGATTTCAGCCATAGTGAGCATCGATACACCCTTGGTTTTGACAGTGCATTGTTGGAGTTTTTAGGGAGAGAATGTCTTTAAACTAGGGATCGAAATGTGACAGTTGTATGCAAAAGTTTTAGATTTAGCAGTGGTGTATCAGTGAAAGCTTATGTGTGTGATGATGACCATAAGCGTAAACTTCATTCAGTTTTTGAGGGTGTTTTTAGTACCGTGTTATTTTTGATCAAATAAATGCAGCCTTGGTGAGATTATGAGACTACTTTCAAAAACCTTTGAACAGTAGTGTACTGGTATATACTGTATAAACAGCTTTTATAACATATATTTTGTGACAGAAATTACAGTAAATCCAAAACAATGCTGTTCGCTGTGATAAATGCACTCATTGTAGGCTATGTGTGTATGACAGACATCACAACCTGTTTTTGGTTTAGATGTCTTTGGTCCGGTTTCAATTGGCGGCATTCACACTTATTCAAATAAACCGCACTAACAGAGCAATCACGATTGAGTTTTTTATTCAGGTGCTTGTTTCCCAACCCTGAATTTACTGTAAGCTATAAGGTGGACAATGTATTGTCAGTGTTAAACATGTAAGTTGCTTTTAGTCCTGTTCATATCTTTTCTCAATTTCTCTCTCCTTCAATGTCTTTCTCATTCCCCAGCCTCCCCCGGCCCAGCCCGTCCAGCCCCTGCTATTTGTAAGTTTGATTTGGAGCGCTGGGTCAGCACATAAACTCAGCCTGCTATCTGCCCACTGCTCTAAGTGGCCTTTTCGCATGGGAGGCTGGGAGGTGCTGAGTGGCCTTCCAGTAGCATCTCTTGACATTTACAGTAGTGTTCTCTCTCTCTCTCTCTCTCTCTCTCTCTCTCTCTCTCTCTCTCTCTCTCTCTCTCTCTCTCTCTCTCTCTCTCTCTCTCTCTCTCTCTCTCTCTCTCTCTCTCTCTCTCTCTATTCCTCCAGGCATCCACCCTGCAGCCGTAAATGAGAATGCTTTATGACAGGTCCTGCTCCCTTTTTACTGTGGTCAGGAAGAGCTGCGTGGCGTGTGTCCTTACAATGGCCTAGGAAACTGACAGCCTTGTGGAGGGATGACTGGGAGAAACACTCAAAAAGAGACGTTTAGATGAGTTAAAGTTACCAGTAACCAACCATTTCAGCATTTTTATATGGAAAACAGCCTTTTGCATATGAAATAGAAGGTTAACATTGTTCTTGCTTTTTGATCGGGTTTGAAATCACTCAGATCATGGGGTTTTTGTGTTTGGCTGTATTTATAACATTGAAGGTAATGACTGAAATAAAAAAGCAGCTTTTCCTCAGAGGCGCAATGCTAAGTGAACAGGTAGATTTCTTCTTATCCCCAATGCTTTAGGAAAGTGCAAAATGCTGAATCAACCGCTGACCTGTAACCCATTTAAAGCTCAATGAAAGTTTAATTCCTCTAGCTCCATCTGAAGTCTGCGAGATGGAGAGGTTTTCAGGTTTGCACTTGACGCAGACTCAAGCTGTGTCCAGGTCTCTCTATTTCACTCTGCCTTTTATACATGCTTGGGGGATACGGCGCCCCAAACACCTGAATATTTCATCACCTCCACCCCCTGAGAGATGTACTTGAAGCTTGCAATGTCTTCTCAACCTGGACCGTACTCACTGTGCAACAGTGATCAATAGACGTGTCATGAAGTGCTTTACTCAGCCTCTGTTACACCGTGGCATGACAGAGGTGATGAGAATCTAATGTCTTACTTAAACATAATAAATGATTGATAGATTAAATACCAAACGTTTTTTTGAATGAAACCCAAAAGCTTCTGGAAATCCTTCACAATGTTGCATGCAATAAAAAACACTTTCTTATTTTGTAACATGCTAATTGCGTTAGATCCCTTGTCACCACAAAGTGACATCATAACCTTCAGTCTCTCCCGTATATCATTTTGTCTGTCCTCTGGCGTCAAAGATTGCCAGTGGTGAAAATGAGAAGCCAAAACACAAAATAAAACAACAACAACAAAAAATGCTAATATTTATTTTTCTGAGTTTAAGCAATACATTCTCACACCCAACTCGTCACATATGGACGCTTGACCCGGACCCCTTGTCGTCACTTTTCAACGAACTGGGCGTACCTTTATCGTCAATTTTCGACGCGCTGGGTGCTCCATTCATTTCCATGAGAAACCGTTGGCGTTATACACAGACGCACTGGGAATGGGAATATTATCGTCATGGTGAAATTTATTAATCAGCAAGCATAATTTCATTTACATGTATTTTATTTACGCTATTTAGACACACTTTAACATGATTTCATTTACATTTATTTTATTTACACTATTTAGACACATTTTAACATGTAACCCAACCCCACCCCACCCCATCCCATCCCTAAACCTATTTGTGTGAACATGATATAAAACACAGGATATAACATATGACTGCATCCACAAGATATTTAAAAAAGTTAAATAATCCAAGTTTTCCGAGGCCAAACGATTGATTTGCATGAAGAAAATCCCCAAAAGCGATCAGCATCTCCATCCGCCGAAGATCACGAACACATCAAATTTCAAATATTGCCGCCAGTACTTCAGATTTCATAGTGAAATTGCATTGGCTCTCATATGTCTTGTGACCAATTTCGTCATTACGTCAGCATTGATTGTAAAATGTCATTGGCTCTCCTGTGTCTTGTGACCGATTGCGTCATGCTCAGGAGTCTTTTGAATTATTTGAATGAGATATGAATGAGTTCGTTCACGGGGCAGCGGGATCATCATTTCAGCGATTAAAACATCAAGATCAACTCTGTTCTTCGCATGACATCGTATGACATCAGAAGACTTGGAATGCAACATGAGTTAATACTTTTATACTGTTTTGGTCAGATTTTGCAATAAATACATGTGACTGTACATTTATTTGCCTGGTATGTGTTTTATATTGTTAAGATGTGGGTAGGTTTAGGGTAGGAGTTGGGTTAGTTGCTCCAAAATATAAAAGTAGCCGTTAAATATTAATAAAATCATGTCTGCTTTTACAAACGCAAAGAATTAAATGTGTCTGTGTATAACGCCAACGGTTTCTCATTGAAATGAATGGAGCACCCAGCGTGGTGGTCGAAAATTGACGATAAAGGTACGCCCAGTTCGTTGAAAAGTGACGACAAGGGGTCCTGGTCAAGCATCCATATGTGACAAGTTGGGTGTGAGAATGTGTTGGTTTAAGGGTAACTTGTGACATTTATTTTTTGTATGCAACTATCAATTTAATATATAGAGTTGCACCATACTGTGAAGCATGGGGGTGGAAACATCATTATTTGTGGCTGTTTTTCTGACAAGGAAGCAGGACAACTGATCCGTGTAAAGGAAAGAATGAATGGTGCCATGTATCGTGAGATTTTGAGTAAAAACCTCCTTCCATCAGCACAGGCATTGAAGATGAAACGTGACTGGGTCTTTCAGCATGACAATGATCCCAAACACACCACCTGGGTAATTGAAGGAATGGCTTCGTAAGAAGCATATCAAGGTCCTGGAGTTGCCAAACCAGTCTCCAGATCTCAACCCCATAGAAAATCTTGCCCAGCGATAGCCCTGAAACACCACTGCTAGAGGAGATCTGCATGGAGGAATGGGCCAAACTACCAGCAACAGTGTGTAAAAAAACTTGTGGCCACAGATCACATTTGACCTCTGTCATTGCCAACAAAGGGTACATAACAAAGTATTGAGATGAACTTTTGTTATAATGAAAATACTTATTTTCCACCATCATTTGCAAATAAATTCTTTAAAAATCAGACAATATGATTTTCTGGATTTTGTTTTTCATTCGGTCTCTCATAGTTGAAGTTTATGATAAAAATGACAGGTCTCTCTCATCTTTTCTAAGTGCGAGAACTTGCACAATTGGTGGCTGACTTAATACTTTTTTTGTATAATACCCCGCTGTATATATAAATAATAATAAATATAGCTGCAAGCAACCATTAAGGGGCCAAACACAAAGAAGGCATGATAAGTTATGACATTATGGCTGGGAGCAATGAGCAATTTAAGACCTATTAAGATGATTTCAGGCAAAATGGTGGATAAATCATAAATACAGTAAATAGTAATATGATTTAATGTTTTATCACTTTAGAACAATTGGTGGCGCTGTGACCAAATTAATGTTGTGTGGTCAGAGTAATGTGAAAATAGTTTTTCAACATTTTTTCAAAGTTCACAAAACAACAACAAAAACAAATGTAAATTAGATATGTTTTCATCAAGTTGGTGGTATTTGTAACCTAGTAACCAGCAGTAAATAAAACACCATCAGCAGAAACTGCCGATTGGTCACATGAGTTTAATGTTGGTTACGTCAGAATTTATTGTGCAAATGCATTTCCAATCTGCCATTATTCGCATTATTGCATTTTTCACACAACCACCTCAAGTGAGTGTAAAAACTTTTTTGCGAATTAAGGGATTTTTAAGTTTATCAAAACCAAATACAAAGACTACATTTCTAAAAACTTGGCACTAGATTTTTAAAATATTTTTCTTTATCGTGGACTCTCTTATTTTTTATTGACCCAAATATTCAGCTTCACACTGCACAACCATTTAAAACAATCTAAATGTTTCCAAAGCTTTTGAAAAAAGATGAATGTGCTTGATATAAGTGAGCGTATGCAGATCACACGTTATTAGAGAGGACAATTTAGATGAGCTGGCATAAATATGAATGAAACGAGTGAGCTAGAAAAGTGTTCAGCAGCACAATGTGCTCCTCTCACCGCTGGGAATACAGAAGTGCTGATCGGTAGGGAAAACCGAACTACTCTAAATTCAAACCACAAGAGTTCAAGCGTCTACAAGAGAATGTCAAATATCTGTAAGTGTGTTATTTGCTGCGTGAAGCTCATTGTAAATTCAGACTGGGCATCAGTTTTTTAATGTGCGGGCAATTTCTGACACTGCTAGAATGACCGGGAAATGTTCAAATACGGCAAACTATATCAAAAGGCTATATTCAAGCCTGATGTTGCATTTTTCTTCATTAATAAGAGATGTTCATACTGTTTATGCAGCAGTTACATTTTTGCTAACATTTCTGAACAAGTATACAAGCAGCCAGCTGTTAGTGAGTCAATATTTAGTGCAAAAACACTGTATTTTTTCCTGTTTCGTTCGAAGATGTTTGACATTGAGCTGTGTGGCTATGGTACATGTCTGTCTGGCTGTAGGCTATAGCTGTGAAGAGGTCAGACAATCAGCGAGGTCTGGTTTTACAGAGGAAGGTCACTTTAGCCTATACATCTCTTCCAGCCCAGCAGTCTTCAGATACTATCACAGCAGCAGGGCCTATTCCTTTTATCATTAACTAGTTTCTCTTCTTCAACTAATGAGAAATCTGATGGATCGATTTAACCTCTCACAATGTGAAAAATGTCTTTTATCAAGAGTGATCACATTTTGTCCATCATTCACAGAGAAACATTGAGTTGTTCCAATACAATCTCATTGCAATTCATAACTATTTGATGTTTTGAAGAATTTATGACTAATTTGTACACATTTGTATGAT
The DNA here is from genome assembly GCF_024679245.1 of Pseudorasbora parva. Classification (NCBI taxonomy): domain Eukaryota; kingdom Metazoa; phylum Chordata; class Actinopteri; order Cypriniformes; family Gobionidae; genus Pseudorasbora; species Pseudorasbora parva. Next base: position 13,951,214 of record NC_090180.1, read on the forward strand.
GTTATCATGTTTTCATCCAATGCTTTTCATGCTTGGACTTCATGCTTTTTTTTCTAAAAAAAAAAGCTTTTTTTGTATGAATCACATTGTACAAATTCATATGAAATTGGCTCCTTGAAAGATAGTTGCATTTCTCATGTTAACAAGTTTTTTCTGATAGATACCAAGAATGCACACTATACACTATATTGCCAAAAGTATATGGACACCCCTCCAAATCATTGAATTCAGTTGTTCCAATCATTTCTATTCCAAAATGTGTATAAAATCAGGCACCTAGGCATGCAGACTGCTTCTACAAACATTTGATAAAGAATGGGTTGCTCTCAGGAGCTCAGTGAGTGAATACAAGCGTCGTACTGTGATAGGTTGCCACCTGTGCAATTTGTGAAAGTCCATTTGTGAAATTTCCTCAATACTAAATATTCTGTTCAACTGTCATTGGTATTATGACAAAGTGGAAGCAATTGGGAAGCGTAAAATCACAGAGCGGGGTCAGCGCATGCTGAGGTGCACAGTGCGCAGATTTTGCCAACTTTTTAACATGGCTGAGCAGCTGCATCCAAGCCTTACATCAACAAGTGCAATACAAAGTGTCGGATGCAGTGGTTTAAAGCAATGACGCCACTGGACTAGAGCAGTGGAAATGTGTTCTCTGGAGTGATGAATCACGCTTCTCTGTCTGGCAATCCAATGGACAAGTTTGGGTTTGGCGGTTGCCAGGAGAACGGTACTTGCCTGATTGCATTGTTATCAAGTGTAATGTTTGGTGGAGGGTGATTATGATGTGGGGTTGTTTTTCTTTGTGGGAGTTGTGGAGGGGAGGGGGGGGGGGGGGGGTTTGACCCTTCCTGTTCCAACATGACTGCACAACAGTGCACAAAGCAAGGTCCATAAAGACATGGATGAGTGAGTTTGGTGTGGATGAACTTGACTGGCATGCACAGAGTCCTGACCTCAACCTGATAGAACAACTTCGGGATATATTAGAGCGGAGACTACGACCCTGACCTTCTCGTCCAACATCAGTGCTTTACCTCACACATGAGCTTCTAGAAGAATTAAAAAATTCCCATAAACACACTCCTAAATCTCGTGGAAAGCACAGAAGATTTGAAGCTGTCAGGGCTGAAAAAGGTGGGCCAAAAAAAACAATAAAAATGTATGAGTGCACAATAAAACTCGTACTTAAACTAAAATACTTACATTTTTTTTTTTTTTAGTTCTAACAACTTATTAGTGTTTACAATAAAGTAAATAACTCATTTGATTAGCAAGAACTCAAAATAAAAAGTGATTTAACTAAATCCTTTATGTTAATTGCTATCAAAATGTATGAGTTAGCTCAGTACTTTAAGTTAGGAAATTAACATTCATGAGTACTAAAAACTCAAAACTTGATAGTTCTGCTTACTTAAACTCATGGGAACATCATACATTTATACAATAAAAATTTTATGTAACTGATTAACCCAAATGTTTTGAGTTAGGCCAACTTATTCTGGTTTGCAGTGTAGATGTTTGTTTCTTAATAATAACTGTATTTGTCTTATATTATTTTCATCAACAACATTGTTTAGTTAAAATCACTTCATTATTGTCCATGTCAAGGCAATTTATTTTTCCATGGCACTTGCCTTTTGATTTTTTATATATAAGTAATGTTTTCGAATGACGTGTTTGCATTATTTAAGCACTATTTTATTTATTTGTAAGGCACTAGATTTTTTTTTTTTAATAAGCAAAGTTGAACATAGTAGCCTAAAATGTATTCTAAAAAACCTACACTGGTTCAAACTAGGCAACTCTATATGTTTGATTTATCTTGAAGTGTTTGGGACATGTTTTTAATTGTGAGACTTTTTAATCAGACTCTCGAAAATAAAATAAAAATTGGATTACGATTTATTGACCAATATGTTGGTTATTGGTATTGGCCAACATTTTTATATCGGTGCACTCCTATAGGATAGAACTAGGCTGGTAAATTAAGTATTAAATTTAGCATTTTCAATCATTGGTAATTTTGCACTTGTTATCTTTCTTACTAGTTTTTTTTTGTTCAATAAACCAATCAAAACACGGGTGAATTTAATACAAGCACTCTGAATATATAATACATTGACGGATTTATAAATTATCCCTCACATATCTTTTTGCTCTCTAAAAATTGATATTGTTTCCAATAAAAAAGTTAAGATTACCTATACAACCAGAATATGTCAGCAGTCGCCTCCTAAGTAGGACAGGTTAAAGTGGTGTCGTTTCTCATAAGTAACATAATGGAAGGTGACACACCTCATATGTTGAGCACGGGGATGAGACATCACATGAATAGTTGGAGTGGTGCTTCTGGAATATTTGCTCCAGTGATGGGTACTCAGGCATCAGAAATGGCCTCTTTAACACTCTCTTTATTGGTCCTTTTCCCAGCACCTGCAGCCAGAGCGTGACATTTCTGCCACATTCTGAGCTCCATGTCAATAGCCAGTGAATTTAATACCATTAAATAGACCACATGGCTGAGCAAACTGCCTGTCTGATCATTTTTCCAAGACACATTGAGTGGCCATGGTGTCTTTCAGCAGCATGAAGGTCTTTATTTATTTTTATTTTTTTTTGGAAATGAATGTGGTATATGAGATTATATATTTGATGGATATTAAATATGGATATACAGTCGTTTACATAGAAGACAAGATAAGATGTCTTGTTGCAAATCACTTTTCTTTCATAAGAGACACCATATAGCCTAATCTGTAATGTCAAATGCTTGAAAATGTATTTGTTTGATTATTTATTTTTCTTTTACTATATAAGGCAAACTCAACGATGATCAAATCATTAATGTATTGATTTTACTTTGTTTCATTTAGTCTGTCCTCTAAATATTTTTACATTTAGTGCTGTGATGATTTGTAAATGTTTCTATTTATTTTCCTTAATAAAATATAGGCTGATGCCTCATTATTATCTTGCACATGCTATAAACTTACATCTGAGTTAAAAAGTAAACGCCATTGTTTTTAAGGTGGGCATCTTCCTTCATATTACATGTTTAGCCAACATAGAGTATTATGATCATCATGATTTATATGACAGGGAGGGTAATCTATATGATACATTAATACATTCTGTACAAACACCTCTGGTCATGTGACTATTTACACCTTGCAGTCATTGATTTACACTTGACAGCTTTGTGTAAAATACATTAACAACTCTGTTTAGACCCTTCAAACGCAAAAATACATTTTGTTCATACATGTCACCGATGGCATCAAATGAAAACAGATATTAAATGACCAGATTCATTTAAAGAATGAGATAACATGGAAGTCCCGAGCGGACACAGTCGCTTTACGCCAAACACCATTATTTATTTTCATGTTCAACCCCTATCCATCACCGTGTTACCACCCTGTCCAGTCCAAGCGCTAACGCCACATCTTAAAGCTTATTACGGCGACCCACCTTCCTCAGGAATATGATTGACGTATCTTGTAAGAACCGAGGCGGTGCCGACAGCGCGCTCCTGTCCAATCACGGACAATAGGCGGTGCCCCATCGCTGTGTGCCAGTGCTGGTGGGCGGAGCCTCCCGTTATGTTTCAGTGTTGCCAGCAGACCTGTGCGAAACAAAAGCACTTCTCTCCCCACGTTTAACGCCTTCAAAGCGCGTCTCAGAGCTCTTTCAGTCGTAAAGCTGTCAAAGGAAACCAGGAGTTACGCGGCAGAGTCGCAGATTACACAGGATTACAGCAGCCCTTAGACAAAGTTGGGCTCTGTTGTCTTGGCTTTGGTGGCAAGAGCAGGAGTGGCTTGATCCTAAAGCAGCTCTCCAGATCAGATTTCACCCAAACCAGCTGTGAGAGGGAGCTTTGCCGTTTCTCCCCTCTCTCCCTCTCTCCATGTTGTAAGCGCGCTCCAGACATCCAGAAAGCAAAGGGGGAGTGACGGCGAGAGTTTCCGAAGGAATTTTCCTTCTCCTAGGCAAGAATTGAAAAAGTCACCAGACTCTAGAGAACAGCGGCGAGGATGGATGATCAGCCCCGGTTGATGCACTCCTCTCACGGGGTGGGCATGGCCGGACACCCCGGCCTGGCGCAGCATATGCAGGATGGCACGGGAGGAGCGGACGGCGAGGGAAGAAAACAGGACATTGGAGACATATTACAACAAATCATGACCATAACCGACCAAAGTCTGGATGAGGCACAGGCCAGGTATATATAAGAGTCTATGCATGTTGTCGCTTTATTATTAACTTCATAGTAGCTACTGAAACACGTCGACAGCATTTAACAAGTCAGCAGCTTTATATTTTTACGCGCCACCCGAAAGCGCACGGACTTTCTTTTTGCGTCTTCTGTCAAACTTTTATGCAGGCGCAATTTTTATTTTATTTTGCATTACAAATACGTTACATCCACTTCCGAGCGCCTCTATGCACAATCTGAGCTGTCTTCTTCTTCTTCTTCTTCTTCTTCTTCTTCTTCTTCTTCTTCTTCTTCTTCTTCTTCTTCTTCTTCTTCTTCTTCTTCCCAGATGCATCGTTTCGATTACCAATTGCTCTGGATCTCGCAGGTTACAAATGAGAAGGCGCATTGATTCAGCGCCACATAGACTTACTACATGTTGCGGGTGGATTCGGTCCTAGTTTACTTATTTATTGGACTGCAAGTATCTAAGAATTAAGCAAGGAAATAAATATAACTGAATGTGCATTCTTGCATATTTTTAAAAGTTAATGACAATCTGAAAGTCTAACGACAATGTGGCTTTTACAGTGTTTCTGTAGCCTGTGTGTATATTGAAGGAACGTTGTTAAATCTGCTACTTTCCATATAAATGTTTTTATGCAATATAACATCAATTTATAGTAATCAAAGCCATTAAGGCAGCGAGATGAAGACTAATTTATGTGACTAAAGGCAAGTGTTCATCCACTTGACCCTATTAGCCTACTGTCAACACAGGTGTTTCTAAAACACTGAATGAATGCAAACATTTTACATTTAAAATCATATTCGAACAACTTGAAATTGACTTTAAAGCCTTTGTAATAATTATGATGCATATTGAAATATTGTTGTTTTACTTTCTTAAACGGAAAGCAGCCAGTCACCTCAATTGAGTATTTGATAGCATTGCAATTGACTTTATTCTGCTGTCTATGATGCACGTGAAATATTCATCGTTTTTTTTGTTGTTGTTCCTCATTTCACACATTTTATCCATTATAAAAGTGCTGGGCAATTTAGAGCCATTCTCAGCTGTCTCCTATCAAATACCATTTGTAAAATACTCAAAATTTCCATCACACATCACAGACATTCCTTCTAAGCCTAATGTCTGTGTTTTGACAGTTCTGACAGGTCATGCGTAGTGACGGCTTGGTATTTATTTTCTGTTTGTATTTTTAGGAAACATGCACTGAACTGTCACAGAATGAAGCCGGCCCTATTCAATGTCCTGTGTGAAATAAAAGAAAAAACAGGTGGGTTTTCCTGTCTCACATAGAAAACAAAAAGCAAAAACTTGCAAGTGCTACCTTTTGTTTAAATCCAGTTATCACATTAAGCTGAATATTGAAATATTGATTTTTTTTGCAACAGTGCTCTTTAATACAATGATGTACTGTGTGTCTTGTGAGAGTGTGCGTTATTAGATATTTAGACTGCATAATGTCAAAGTTCTGATATTACAACAATAACACAAAAAAATAATGTTATTCAAATATCTTGTGAATTATACAGCATTCAGATTCCTCAAATAGATAGCTATTATTATATTGTTTGCTGGTAGGGTTATAATTTGTGCAGTGGAGCTGAAGTTTAATACATAAATACACTATTTTACATTGTGTGGTTAGGTTAGGCTGCATTGAGCACTAGCGATATGGCTTTTCTCACGTTATTTTAATTTATATCAAGCAGTAAATGAAAATATCAATGGCTTTAGTTAGAAAATATATATTTAGGATGCCATTTTACTCATTAAATTATGATTCTGACTACTTTAAATCCTCTGCCTCATGGTTTTGATAATGCCCATCTGAGTTTTATAAACTCAACTTATTGTGACATTCTGTTTTTTTGCTGCGCTGTCTGGCTAGATGCAGATTCTATATTTTTAATGGATGCTTTGAAGTTTTTGTGTGCATAAAATGTAGCTGGTTGAACAAAGCGCTTTAAGAGCAGTTGAAAAAGTCCAGCAGAAGAACTATTCATTAGGGTGAAATGAACATGCTGTTTTGATTATGCGATCGTCCCTGAGTGAAGGTTTTCGATGCAGATTGCTACAGCAAGAAACAACAAATGTACAAAAAAAAAGCACACACACAGCCGTATCTTCCTTCTAATTAGCCCCAAAGTGTAATTTACAAAGATTTCATTACATGGCAGCTGAAGTTGGCTCTCTGCCACACTCTCTGAAAGGCGCTGCTGTGGAGAGGTTCCCCCCTCCTCAGTGAAATTCTGACCGAATGAAGAGGGCTTCGGAGGGCCACAGTGTCAGCGATCACAGGGGCCTCATGGCACTAGGTTCGCTTCTCTCCCCTGCTCTTGTTTAGCAAGTTTTTTTTCCAAGGAGGGAAAGAGTTATGCCTGACTCTTTTGAACTGCCTGGCGTCACCCGGGGTTCACTCAAAGTTCGTTTCCAAGAGGAAGAACAAAGTGACTTGGACCTCTTCCTGACTCTTTGCTCCTGCATCTCTTCCCACAGTTCCTGGCAACCAGGAACCTGCAGAGCTTTTAACTAGAGCGATAACCCCGGGTTAGACTCCAAACAAGCTATTCGAATCGTACGATCGTGAAGATGGTGCTTATTTAGGTCGAATTATAGTTGTGATGTCACTCTCCAGTGTGAGAATTAGTTGTTTGCTTGTTTTGTCTATATTATCTTCTTCATATCGCAGAGCACAATGTGAGATGCCATCCCCCTCACCCCAAAACACACCTCATGTTGAGCTTTTGTTTGTACTTGAACGCAGCCCTGGTGTTGTTTTTGTCAAGGGGGGCTCATTTCAGCTTCCTCACAGTCGCTGTTCTCTCAGGACTTCATTAGGAGCGTCGGATCATCAAAATGAAACCTACTTGCATTTGATCAGAGTGCATCAGAATATTAACATTAGCTGATTCCTGCTTTTTGTTTGTTTCATTTTGAATCCCTAAAGTTCGGGCTTTCCAGTTGTTGAAGGAAGGAAACTTGTGAGGAGCAGGAAGGTTTTTTTTTTAATGAATATAAATATATTAGTTTAATTTAAACCATCAAATATTCAGCCACAAGCATTTGCAAACTATTTTTGTCATTTTTTCTTTAGCCTTGGCCTGGGAATTAAGAGAGAACAAAGGATTTTTGAAGCTTTTTAAGCGGATGCTATTGATAGTAGCCTGGTTGTGACTTAAGAAAACACTCCAAAAATAGACAGAAAAGAGATTTAGTGTTTTTTAGCTGTCAGTGTTTTACACTGTTTAAAAAATGCATGGTTTAGCAAACACTGAAAATAAATGAACTCAAGCCTTGATTTGAAAGGTCCTTGTGCTTTACCCACCCCGCACTCGCTCCTACGGAATTAGCCGTGAGCTGTACCTCGGTTCACTTCTGTCTCTTTTTAATGTGAGGGTGTAATTTCACACTGCGCAGACAGACACCACTAAAAATCCACCGCCGCCACAGAGAAAATGGCTCAAACCTCCGCCGTGACATTTACTGCAAATGTGCTGAGTGCAGAGCGCACAAACGAGAGCAGCCACCATTTTTGTCAGGCCCTTTTTAATTTTTTTTTTTTAATAAAGAGCCAGCCTCGTTCACGGTTTTACATTGTTGCAGCCGTAGAGTCCCAGGTGGATTCCAGAAAAGCGAGGTTATTAAACCCGTAGCAGGTCTGTTTTGTTGAAATGGCATAGCGTGCAGTGGAGCAGTGGTGTCTTAGCTTTCATAACAGACTGTGGAGGTCATGGATCCGACCGAGAGCTTGTCTCAATGAAACAGTGGCTCTGTTTAAAAAAAAAAATCTACTTCTTCTGCTCACAATAACCTTGATTTACTAGAACTTCGGATCAACTGCGTCGTCACCTCGGCTTGCTGCTTTAAGCGTAACTCGTAATTCCCATTCAGACACGACACAGTTTCTTCGACAGGAACAATAAATTTTCTCTCTGCTAATATATTTCATCTGCAGACGTGTTGAGAGAGCATGAAATGACACGGCTCCTGTAATTCTTCGTAACCTACGGCCGTCTTGTCGAGATTGACATGGCTGCGAGTTGCCCGGCGTGCACCACGTGTTGCGTGGTGGCGTCGGCGTGTTGACAGCCGTGCGGGAGGATGCCTTGGTGATGAGCCCTCCTCTGGCAAGCAGCTGACAAGCGGGGCAGTACGGTGTGCCAGCAGCAGACAGAGCTGGCCTGAACTCCTGACCTCGCTGTGTATTTTTACACAGGGCCTGACCGAGCTAACACGGCACAGGCCAGCGTGCGAGTATAAACAAGTACTGCGGCTCATGGAACAGGATGCGATGCGGGGTGGGGGCTTTTAAACAAGGCTGCTTTAGCACTGCAAGTGTTTCAAATTATTTAAAGTGTTCGTGTATTTGTGTGTACCGCATGCTGCAAATGCAAGGCCACTGGGTGTATTTGAATTCAGAGACTGGCACATATAGATGGCCGAGGGAAAGGCGGACATTAACTTGTTGGTTGGTTTCGGGTTTCAGCTTCTTTTTACCCTTGGGGCTTTCATTAGGTCTGTTTCACATTGACATACATTTGCCTAATCACGAACAGAGCTCTGAAAAATAAACTTAAACTTACCATGAACTCTGAACTATAGAGGGTCAATGACGAATAACAGTCCGCGATAAAGAAAAGAAAAAAAAAAGTTTAAAAAGTATGTAACAATTCTTAGAAATTAACTTTTTGATTTTATTTTGCAAAAAATGTAGACCCCTTTTAAGGATTAAAAAATGTTGTGGTGTAACTATCAAGTAAAAAGTTACATATTTTAATATATTGTATTCATTATTTTCCAAAACGTTTTAAAATATATATTTAAGTAAAAAAATAAGTACAGTTAATTAATTAAAGAGTTTTATTGCCCTTGACACACAGTCATACGGGTTTGCAGGGGATTTCACCTTTAAAAAAATAATAATAATTGAGGGGGACAAGTCACCCCAATATTTAAAATGTTCTTGCTTTGCTCTGCCACACTAGCCTGACGAGGTCATACTCAATTCTAGTCAGAATATGAGTCTGAAACTGCTCCATTGGGCTGTGATTATGAGGCGTGTTTCAACCGAACCAGGAAAGCAATCAATTGGACAGACCTACAACCAATCAGAGCAACGAAGAGACGCATTGTCAAATGTCAACAGAGTTCAACTGCACTGTGTTCCCTAGTCCGCGTTTTCTCCGCGGGTTTTTTTCTATGTCCGCGGGTTGAAGCGACTATTATGTGATATATAGACCAATGAGTGTGAATTTTAGCAGGCAACCTTGCCAAAATAACACACATTTTACCCCCCAAACTCCATTTTTTCCCCGGAGAACCCCCCGAGAAGCTATTGTTTAGGGCTAGTAGTCGGCGGGTTTTGTTGTAAAAACTTGGCAACCCTGTCTGCACGTGCGCTGGAATCAGGCTGGAATACGCGATCTTTGCCGGTGTTGTAAAAAAATAAAATAATTGAATGATACACAGAGTACTTACCCAACATGATCATCATTTCTGAGCGAAATTGTGAAGGTGAATGCATATACAAACAAGCTCTCCGTTTAGGATTCGAACAAATATAATCCAAGCCCCTTTGATGACGTGCATGATTACGTTACTGTTGATCATCTGTCCGTCATCGTCTAAAGCCCGCCCTGATGATTTCATTGGTCCGAACAGTTTCTGTTCGGGGATAATTACTCCTCTATGGAGCGAGGCCAGACTGAACCGCCCGACCTAAAAAATTTGTGGGCGGGGATAAGTTCGGCTGGCATCCAGGCAACTGCCACACTTAAGTTTCAAGTCAAATTTAAAGTCTGGGCTTTTCAGTGATCTAACAGCGCTCTTCAATGTCAAAGGGATTGAGATGGCCAATCAAATCAAAGTAGGCGGGGTTTAGGTTATCTTTCGGTCTTCACACAGACGAGCACATCAATCTATCGCTTAACAGAGACTATTCTCTTTCTGTTGAAATCACAAAACAAATTGCACACACGTGTCCCTGCTTTTAATATATCCCTCGCTTTTAATCTTTGATGAGCATCTTTGATTTTAAGGGAAAAAACAATTAAACAAACAAACGAACAAACAAACAAAATTGTGGGCAGATTAGAATCAGGAACCTTTTGATGGTTAACAAAATTTCTGCCACTAGACCACTTGGGAATTTATAAAAGTGGATCTATGTATTTAACGTGACAAATCTCTAACAATATACAGTATTTGATGCAAATAAATGCAAATATGATTATTTCCCAACTAATATTAATCCTAGAACTTCGTTCACTGTTCCTTTTCTTTATTCTTTATAGAAATAAAAACAATTGGTCCCCCCCCCATGGTTAAAGACATGGTTACGGCCTTGTACTCTATTTGTATTTAAGTTACTAACCACAGTTTTTTTTTAATAGATCTGGACTGAATCTCATGTCATTGATTGACCCTAATTCATTGACCAATGTTAAATGTGGTGACTTTTCTTGTCATTTATGGTGAAATAGTGATGGATTTTTTTTTAATATATATATATATATATATAAAGATGAGACGTTCATCCAAATGAAACTGAGTTCAGGAAGTTGGTTCAATCCAGTGGTTGTTGATTGGATGGCGATGGTTCTAAATGTGAGTTTGTTGTCAGTTGATAGAAAGGTGTGGGTTTAAGTTGACTAAATGATTGGAGAAGTCTGGCATACGTCGTCACCAGAGAGAAGTTGACATTTTGATGATTTATTTCTTTTTTAATGATATGAATGAAGTATGAATGTACACTATAAGAATAATCAATAACATGCATGTGCATTTTTTGTGCATGCTTGTGCATGGTGCTAAAAGCAATATGCTATACTTCGCAATTCTAAGCATACCTTGTATCTAATGTCAAATGAGCGATAGAATCCTGCATGTATCTCACACTTGTCTCATGGTAATGATTAATTACCTTTAACAAGATTCGGCTGCGAAACTCGTACAAAATAACTTTCAACTTCAAATAAATGTCTTTCTTTCATGTATTAAAATTGCCATTATGAGTAAACAACAGTACATTTTGTGAGGACTGTATTTTGAAATACCACACTTGCAATATTCACATATTTATTCACAGTGTTCTTTTACCTTTATTGTAGCGTTAGGAGGGCTTGCAACACCGCGCTTAATAAAGTTTGGGCTTCATTCCTTAACTCATTTGTTCTTTTGCACGCCACGTAATTTTCGAGCTGGCGAGATATCTAACGACCGTCGTGTTGAATTGTGGAGAAATATTGCGTTTGCTACAGCTACATGAGGGGAGCCTCTCCTCCTCCTGTTTTATTTGGAACGTGATTGCTAATCATACTTAGGGCCGTTGGAACGGACATGCCTCAGTAGCAGCATAATGTTTCCTGTGTGTTTCTGTTATTACCCAGCTTCAAGTCTAAACTCACTCGCAATTAGAGCTCCTTATAAATTATGCAAATGATGACTGGCGTAATTGAGACATGTTAATCATGTTTTAAGAGCCTAATTACAGAAATGTATAACGGAGGTGGGAGTCTCTAATTAGCTCTGATAACAGGTTGCCCGTGTGAATAGTGAAGAAGCGTTTTTTGTGTGGGAGGTGTTTTCCTCCTGCGGATGGTCAATAAAGAAACCCAAACCCTGTTTTTATGGAATAACTATTGACATGGCTCAAGGTTATGGTGATCCTGTTTGAAACAGTTGCTTTCCATCAGTGTATTGGCTGACGACATCATGATATTATAATTTTATATTGCTTCAGGAGCAAAACCTTTATTTACATGTAAACCCATTCCTTCCTCCTTTAAGTCATCTCTACACATGCCATTAATCATCATCACTGTAATTTGTGGTAAACCGAACCTACTTATTGCACTGAACAGGGCTGCACAATCTGGTGGGAAAGTTTTCATAAGTCTTTAACATATTTCATAATGTAATCATTTCAATCTCCAAATTCATGTAGAGACAGCATAAAGACAATATATTTTAAATAGTTGTTTAATGGCATCTTTTTATGAATGAAAGCCAGTGTCACTTATTATACAGCTGATGTCTCGATGAAAATGATTTCCCCCCTCCAATTTTAAACATTAATTATAGCCATACAGTGCATTATAAGTTATCCTTTTTTTTAAATTATTATAATTTTTTTTTACATTTATTAGGCTTCAAAAATATAACAACTTTTAATTTAAGTGAATTTAAAAAAGTCTGCACTGCATAAATAATAAATTAAATAGAGATGAATCCTTATTAAAGCGACAAAAGTTATTTTCTCTGTTACATTTATTATTGATGATAATATTAATGACAGACAGCATTAGTGGCTGCTGTCACTTTAAAACCTGCCGCACATGATGCGGATCTCACACACGTCTCATTACTCGTTACGTTCATTTAAGACTTTTTTAAAACTCATTTAAGATTGGTCTTATGAGACTTGACAAAACTGACATTTTTTCAACTAACAAATTGTGTTATTGCTCGTTTAAGTGCGACAGAGAACTCGATTCTGGTGCGCTGTCTGTGCGTACAACTGACACGTGTCTTTTTCTGTGGGTTGTGTGTGCGTCAATAGCAGGCTATTCTCACAAAAATGCGTATAAATAGTACGAGTGTGCAATGTCGTGGAATGTATACGCCAAAACTCATTTTGGCCTTTCTATGGCACGCTGTTTTTCGCGTGCATATGACACGCATTTTATGCCGTATTATACATACGAACCCCCCACCCCACCACCCTAAACCTACCCAAGAGAGCGTGTCATATATACGCCCCACCACCCTAAACCTACCCAAAAGCGTGTCATATATACGCCCCACCACCCTAAACCTACCCAAGAGCGTGTCATATATACGCCCCACCACCCTAAACCTACCCAAAAGCGTGTCATATATACGCCCCACCACCCTAAACCTACCCAAGAGCGTGTCATATATACGCCCCACCACCCTAAACCTACCCAAAAGCGTGTCATATATACGCCCCACCACCCTAAACCTACCCAAGAGCGTGTCATATATACGCCCCACCACCCTAAACCTACCCAAGAGCGTGTCATATATACGCCCCACCACCCTAAACCTACCCAAGCGCGTCATTTATACGGCATAAAGTGCGTATCATATGCACGCGAAAAACAGCGTATCATATGCACGCCAAAATGAGTTTTGGCGTATACATTCCACGACATTGCACACTCGTACTATTTATACGCATTTATGTGTGATCGGGTTGGTCAAAAGATAGGACATTCACAGACAGCGCGTTCTCTTTCGTCTTGTTGCGCTTGAATAGTTTAAAAGCATTTGTATGACTAAGAGTGTGATCATATAGCGTAACGCTAGCCAAAGGATGACAGAAAAAACGGATGATGTGTTAATTGCGTTAAATATAGTTAGATATTGATTTTTTTTGTTTTGTTAATGTGCTAACGTTGACAGCACTAACTAGATTTTTAGTAGGCTACAACTGTAAAATTACCATACTAATATTTATTGCTCTCTTAATGTATTCATTTTGAAATGTCAGAACCCTCAAGTTTATTTACCCCAGGGAGCTCTTAAAACTCCTTTGGCTAACTGTTTATAAACGCTTCTTATTACAAGTGTGGGAAAAAGGTCAGCGCATGTTGCGTTCTCAACGTTATAAGCAAAACTCCAGAGATTCGTGAGAGGAAGAATTTACAGTGAAGCGAGCCGCTCTGAGACCCTGAAAATGCTGGATCATGAGCTGTTCGCGTGACAAGAACACAGGCCCTCGCTTCATTCTGAAACTCGCAGCGCGTGCAATTATTTAATTTACACAAAGACATAATACTGTCATTTTGGTTTTTTTCCAATAATCATGCCGCCCTGAACGCATTATTACATTTTAAATAAGGAATTCTCATTTTTGCACTGACTAACAATATGGACAGTTTAGTCATTGTTTGTTTTAGTGTAAAACACAATGATAGTAATAATCATTTAATGTTTCCTTTCAAAAGATTCGAAAGCATCTAATGTGCATAAAAGCATGGCAGCTCTGGCCGGTTTGGATATCTGCAGCATCAGTGCCAGCCATTCTGCAAACTGAGCTTTGTCCATAGTTGTCTGACAGATATCATATTCAGAACCATTACATTGAAAACATCTACTCACTTATTGGATTAAAAATTGCTTTAGAGAGGAAATTTGCTTGCAGATGCGACGGAGCTCTTTTTTTCTGTCTGATATTAGTCCGTGGTGCAGTTTGTAGCCCAATGTAAAAATGCGAATTACAGTAAAAGGCTCTGCAGATGCTGTTATTGTCTCAGTGGAGTCAGACTCAGCCCCTTAGCGGTGCAGTCAATGGCCGTGATCCATGTAACAGCATTAGGGCTCTCTCTGCCACAAAATCCTCATCGTTACAAACACATTTCAATTCATTCATTTCCTTATGTGCTTTAAGTGTAAAAGGCAGTCCTGTTTCCAGCTACGGTTGCCATACCAACACCCCAGGAGTTCATTTAGTTTAATTCAAAGGCCGGCGATTGCCGTTCTCCCGCGTCCTGCTGTTTGATTTTGACGACGGCAGCGGCAGCGCAATACATAAAAGACCCCCCTATATTCCCCCCAGCCATCAGCTGCCCCCCTCTCCCGCTGCTGTGAGCAGTCAAACACGGACTGGCGAGCGCCCCTTCCTGTCTCGACTTAGTAAAAATGACACAAATTAATATATGCTACTTAAACCAGACCAAGATTAATGGCCGCCTTTCGCCGCAGCTTAGGAACACTGTCAGTCGACACGCGCTCATTGGACGGAATCAACACTGATCAACATTTATTCGCTGTCATATCTCTGTGTTCAGGGAATCGTGGAGGGATCGAGGACCCGCACACACATATGTGACCCAACGCATCTTGTAGACTCTATTCACAGCCCAGGAATGCCATTTACACACCTTTTCATTTTAAAATATAGTGCGTGTTAGAGTAATAAAATGACACTGATATCTTGTATCTTTGTTAGATTTCACCATACTCTTATAGTGTTGCCTCATCCTCGTCTTAGTGTGGAGGAAATGTCTCAACAGGGAAGTGCATTTTCATATTCATTCCATATACTTTAAGCTAATGGTATGATATGCGGAGTGTGCTGGGGAAGAGGCATGTTGCCTGAGTGGTTTAGCGTGTAATGAATGTTTTTAATGTAGATTAATGTAATGCTATTGGCGTGGCGTGGCTGTGCTAAAGATCCCCTCCACTCTCTTTAATCAGCATGGGGTTAGATGTTACAGCGGGCGAGGAGATAGAGTCGAGGGATGCGGGAGGACGTGTGCCGTTATGTGAAGGAAACGCATAGCTATGAGTCGCTCTCTTGCCGTGAAATATTCTAATTTATGCTAATGAAGCTGGCGCTGCCGTGAGAAACAAAAGGGCTGGCTATGAGCCTGCGTAACCCCCTCCGTGAACACATACATGAGTGTACATATTTTCTCTCTGCGAGAGTGAAGGAGAGAAATGATGAATTAAGCCACCGTCCTCGCTGGTGTTCATATCTGATTGGCAACACTTTAAAGCTTAAAAACACAGTTTTAGGTCTGGTTATAGATTTAAATAGAACGTTGTACGTGAATGATGAACAGTGACTTGCCAACATTTTTTTTATTTATTTATTAAAAACTAATTCATGTACATTATCATGTACATAAAACATTTTCATGAGATGTATAATCATAAAGAACTTATAATTAAAATATACATAATTGCTTTTGATTGGCATATGAAGCGTATACTTAAGTACTTAAATATGAATTTTTAATGTATATTTGTATTTTGACATAACATGAGTTGGAATAAATTAACATCACTTTGAGTTAAAGTACATATCATAATTAAAAAATCATGCAGTACTTAAATATGCATTTTTAATGTATATTTTTATCTGGCATGTAACTAGTTTGAATAAATTAACATCACTTGGAGTTAAAGTATATATCAGGATAGTGAAAAAAAATCATACAGTGTATACTTTTATATATACTTTGTATGAAATTAATATATATATATATTAAGTATAAGTGTGTACTGTATGCATTTATATATAGCCTATCTTTATATTTCAATTAAAGGCTAATCTTTTGAACTTTCAATTCTTTAAAGAATCCTGAGAAAAAACCGTATCATGTTTTCCAAACAAATATTAAGCCGAACAACTGATTTCAAAATTGATAATAATAAGAAATGTTTCTTGAGCAACACATTATATTATATTAGCTTATTGGAATGATTTCTTAAGGGTCACATGCCACCGAAGACTGGAGTAATGACTGACAAATAAAAAAGATGTAATATATCACAGTATCATTGTTTTTACTGTATTTTTTTTAATCAAATACATGCAGCCTTAGTGAGCTTCAGAGACTTCTTTCAAAACATTTACAATCTTACTGACCCCTTCTTTTTTAGATTTGGATTAGATAGTGTCTACATATATTCCTGTGTATTTTTGTACACATTTGTACACAATTTGAATAAATTACTTTAGAATATTACTAATGTCTACTCCTTTAGCATCACCAAACAAAAGTGCGTAAACAATGCTTTTGAACAGATTTCTCAAACAGTCCCCCTGGCTGTCATTAGTGAGTCAAACAGATAGCCCCGCCTCAAACTCAGGCCATTGGTTGAGCTCCTGTCGCTGTGTCAGGCTGGTCGAGGTGCAATTAACAATTTAACACATTGATAGCGCCACAATGTCAACTATTGGCTTATTTACTGTTGTCTGCATCTTAAGTTGTGACAGGAGAAAGTGTTTTAACATGGTAAAATCCACACTTGAGCTGTCGGCACAGCAGATGCGACCGAATGCGGGCCCGTCTGTGGAGGAGCACAGCGTGCAGGGGGAGTACGAGGAGGTGGATTTGGATCACTTCCCAACATGGTGGCCAGTGAGCGCGTAGGTAGCTTTTAGCACAGCGGGGTGAAGAGCAGGAGCTTTTGCAGGGGTCAACGCTCACCATGGCCGCCTGGCAACACCACACACACACTGAGGAACCGTGACACACTCTGCCCTGAACACTCGGGCAAGCTTAATCGAGGGGAAACAAAGAGCCCCTCATGTGGCAAGGAATTCAAGGTCTTGCAATAGCTCAGTGGGCTTCCCCTCGCAAGACGTTATATGAAGAATGAAATGGTTCGAAGGCAATACGGTGCGTTTGCGAATTGCAACACAGTCACCGTCTATAATTATGTGGGTGGTAATTATTTCCTGTACGCTAAACACAAAATATTCAATAGCGTCTGACCTTGAGGACGCAGGTCTTGCATCTTTTGGCTAATTGCGTGTTTGCTATTATAGTTCGTTTCTAAACTGAGAACTGTTTGTACAGTGTATGCTCGCTGTCCCTGAATACAAACACACACACACACACACATGCACACACACACGCACTCCTGATTGCCTCTGTTTGCCAGCTCGCCTTTGGCAGTGTTAGTTATGGACAGTTAACTCCTGGAATCCTATTAATGACTGTCATTTTCCTTTTTTGCCTTTTGCATAATCAGCATTGTGCTCTGCTGTCCTACATAACCGCTTTTAGCAGCTCTTGTGTAGGTCTTCCGTTGCTGAGAGCACAGGCGGAAACATGGGTGGCAGGTGTGTGTGTGTGCGTGTACATCGGGGAGCAGGGGAGGAAGAAGGCTGTTCTAGTGATATATTGCATTTCAAGCCTCCTGCCAGAAAAAGGAACAGTGAGATGTCAAGGCATGTGCAGTAGAGTTTACCTCGACCTGAAGCCAAACCTCCGCCATCGAATCCTTATCGACTGGAGAACTCTCATCGGAGGCTTGTGTCGTCAGGCCAGCTGGTGACATTGTGTACTCTACCCTGACTGTTTTTTAGAGGATGAGGTGCGCCACCATAAAAGACTTAGGTGTCCTTTCTTTATTTTTATCTGCTTTAAACAGAAACTCACTCTTGCATTATTGTCTTTTCCCAGCATGCAATTCGAATTCAAAGTAGGGCAGTACGGTTTAGACAAAAAATAAATAAATAAATCACATTGTGATAAAATAAACATAATATCTCATACCGAAACAGCATTATATTATATTATATTATATTATATTATATTATATTATATTATATTATATTATATTATATTATATTATATTATATTATATTATATTATATTATATTCATCCCAGCAACAGGTTTATTAGGCTGCTGTCTCTTTAAGATCTGCCGCAGCAAAACATGACGCAGATATAAAACACTTAAAATTTTCTCACAGCTCTTTAATTTAATTTATGACATCATTTAACTCATTAAAGTCTGGTCTTAAAGGTGCACTATGTAGTATTTTTACAGTAAAATATCAAAAACCACTGGGCCAGTGTTATACATTTTGTTCAGTTGAGTACCTACAATATTTCAAATGTTTCCAACTATTTGTAAATTGTTAGAAAATTGATATTTTAACTAAGGACCGGGACATTTCAGCATAGCGTTTGAGGGAGTCGCCTGTCAATCGCGTCATATCTGCGTTACCCTCGGTTTTATTCTGATATCTAATATGATAAACAGAGCTGCTTTACCTTATAATCATAACCGGAAACGCGGAAATAGTGCAGGTGCCCGGCGTCTGTGTCCCGTCATAATAAAAGGGGAGCCGTGTGTGTGTGTAACAATCACTCCAGCGGCCGTGCTCAGCTCCACAACACCCGGTCTTGCTCTGCTTTACAGTACAGTAACGTTAATGATTTCTGCCCGAGTCCTATTTTTCACCGGCTGTGTGGTGAAGACCACATGTCCCAAGATACTGCGCTCAAACTTGGCGTCATCAAACTACGCTTTTGTTTTGAATAGGCGCCCTCCAGTGGACAGAAAGTTGCAAAGTGCACCTTTAAGAGAATACTACACTGTAAAAAAAAATCAGGCCCCAATTAAACATTTTCTTGAGACTGGTCACAATTTTTTTAGTTGGCCAAATTGAATTTCTATGAATTAAATTGTATCAGTTTACAGAAATTTAAGTTGGCCAACCGAAAATTTAGATGTGATCGGTCACTAGAACATTCAATTGGAGAGGCCTAAAAGTTTTTACAGTGTAGAGAAAATGGGCATTTTGGCATAATTCGGTGTGTTATTGTATGTTCAAGCGCAAAAGAGAAAAGAGTGAGTCTTTCTTTGTCCCGCTTAAATGGTTTAAATGCATTTGCATGAAAAAGAGTGATCATATAATGTAACGCTAGCCAAAGGATGACAGAAAAAAAAACAATGCTGTGTTAGTAAAATATTTTAACGTGTTAAACCAAAGAGAGAGAGAAAAAAACATGCGTTACCGTTGACAGCATTATTTATTATATTATATTATATTATATTATATTATATTATATTATATTATATTATATTATATTATATTATATTATATTATATTATATTATATTAATTAATATTAATAATATTAATAATATTAATAAATATTATATTAATTATATTATATTATTTAAAACAGTTTTTTTTGCTCAATAACAGGCCTTATTGTGAGTTTGATTTTATTTTGAATATTATTAATACTGTACTAAATGCGTCTCTGGCAAAAAATAAAAAAGGGACCTTTCAGCATCAGACCCAGAGCTTAAGCAGCTGTCTGGCGTCTCCTCTCGCTGCCGTCCAGTGTTTTTTCTAGGTAATATCCCCTGACAGGATCGTAAGCAGGTGCCTCCTTATGTCTGCATACACTTTGCTTTCATTTGATTTCCTATTACCACACCTCATAGTACGCGTCTTTCGGAAATCCTCCCCGATAAGGCGCTATTGATGAATTGATATCGGTTGAGGCGGCAGGGAGATAAAGCCGCACAGGTTAAGAGCTTTGTGGATAGTTTAACCTTGATATAACAGTTGTTTCAGCGAGGTTGATTTTCTCTCATCCATCTTCATCCATCAGGGCCTCACTGAAGTATGCAAATGAGCACAGCGGATAGGCGCGTGCTGCCGTTAAATGGGCCGTTTCAAATGTGCGGTGTACCGCGCTGACAGGGTGATACTCCTTACTGTCCAAATTTAGTGTGTCTTTACAGACCCCCCCCACCCCACCCTACCATACACACACTAGCCCTCCATTACTCTTAGCAGAATGCTGAAAGCATGGCGACTTATACAATATTAATAACGTCTTCTATTTTTGTGGCTGCCACATTGTTCTATATATTCAGATGTGTCAGTGTAAAGTGCGAGACTTGAGTTTTTATGTGTGTCCGGTCCGGTGTGTGTAAAATATTCTGACAACAATAACAAGAAGGTTTCCAACAAATACTGTTATTCCCATGGCAAATTAAGTCATTTATTTATGTTAGTGGGTTGTAACGAATGTGAGTATTATTAGTTGTTTGTGAAATATGGATGTTTAAGTTAATTAGGGAGTGGAGAGATGTTATAATTATAATGCTTAATGTCCCAGAATACCATGGTCACAAGACCACTAATGCAGAAAATAAAGTGTGAAAACAATGTGTTTTTATTGCAGATTTGACATTAATCTGACACCTCTTGCTTCTTTGTTTACTTGCAGTTTGCTAAAGGGAGTAATGAAAAACAAATTAGATAACAATCTGCACCAAGCGAACAGTTTTACTAGAAGTAAACGTTTCAGGGTTTGTTATTTCTGAGCTTGTTTTTTTTTTATTTCTTTATATCTTGCTCGTATCCGTTACTGCCTGCATTTTTATAGGGCACTTTTATATTATTCTTATTGAGTGTGGCTTCTCAATCATTTCTTATGATTCCCATGATGAGGTCTGTAGGTTGACATTTTCACTTTAGTGGCTCTTGAATTTGATCCTAAAAAAGCATCTGCCTTTGTTCCTTTGTAATTGCCGAGCAGTCAGAAAGTGGGAGTAGATTTCTACTCTTTGTAATTTTGGCTTCCTCTGGGATGTCACCAACATTTCTTTTTATAGGAGCTTTTAGTTTATAGCAGCTATTATTGTGATTTCAATAAGCAAGCGTTCAAAACGATGAATCTTAAGAGCTGTTAGCATCTCCGCTTCACAAGCTGTCAACTGTCCACTCGCCGTATCGCCCAAGGAGGACTGAAATAAACCAATGGGGTGAATCTCAGTCATGACTGGTGGATCTCTGTGCCAATCAGGCTTCAGTGTGGAGGGAATCAATGTAACAAGCCTGGGAAACCTGCCATGTAGACCTAACCACAACTGGCCTCCACTAAAAAAGCCCATTAACATTAATGAAGGATGGTTTTTAAAGCTTCTTCAGCAATCAAGCCCAACAGGATTTATGAAATGAATGGCCTGCCATTAAGAATCATGATTATCATTAGCCAGGTCCACACGATAGATTGGTGAGGGATCAGTCCGAGACTTTGAATGCCATCTTTCCCCTACCAATACATTGATAGACGCGTCTCTGTAACGAACATCTTCCACCCCTCATTTCTTTGCAATGTGAACGAGTGAAGTTGAGGTTGAATGCGGCTTACTGTAACAGGGTTGTATATTCTTCAAGATTTTAAGTTCTTAAGGAAAGATCCTACTTTGATTTGAAAGTTTTAACTGTTACGTTGTGTATGTTAAAGTTATTTTTGGGAATAAAACAGACCTGCTGGAAAATATTTTAGTGGTAATATAACAAAATAATAAACATTTGTGTGTAATCTTTGTTTTATATCTGTATAAAAGTGCCAGTGGGGACTGTATTAATGAGTATTTTCATAAACCAGCCATTTTTTTTTTTTTTTTGTATTTGTATTACTGTTTGTATATATATATATATATATATATATATATATATATATATATATATATATATATATTACAAGTAAAAACTATAAATTACTATATAATTTACAATGAAAATCAGCAAGGACATTCCCTGAATTTATATAAATAAATGTGTTTCTCGAATTGGCATCACTTATACATAAGGGTGTTTTGTGTGACATTTTATGTTGACCATGCTTTAAAATATGGCTTTGTATTTTATCATCTGCATTATAATGGTGATTATTAGTATATGTTAGGTGTGAAAGCAGATTATGATAGTTTAGGCAGAGAAGATTAGTACAGTATTAATATTATATCACTTAATGAAATGTACAGTAAAAGTTGCAAAACATAATAGTACCAATTTCCGGCAACACAGCTGCCTGTTATTTACTATATAACAATATTTTTTAAATGATTTTGGTCTTGTGGACTACAGTGTATGCTATGTTATTATGATCACTACCAAATTGATTTGGCCTTAATACTGATGGTTTATATAATACTGAACTTGGGGCTTAAACAAAATCCAGGGTTTTCCTACTGTTAATTAAAACTTTACTTTTAACATCAGCTGGCTTGTGATGGGCGTTCTGGCGCAATATGGCTGCCGTCGCATCATCCAGGTGGGTGCTGCACATTGGTGGTGGTTGAGGAGATTCCCCCTTCTATATGTAAAGCGCTTTGAGTGGCTAGAAAAACGCTATTATTATTATTATTATTATTATTATTATTATTATTATTATTATTATTATTATTATTATTATTATTATTATTATTATTATTATTATAAGCATTTAGTAACTCTTTAAATAATAAAGGAATGTGAAATGACAATTTTAACATCATAATAGACCTTTGACTGAGACAGGAAGGATAAATGATTTCACTTGGACAACACAGTGCTCTATAAATCCGCCGTGTACGTGTCATGATCATTTTTCCTATGCTTAATGCAAGCACTTTCTCTTCATGTTATGTCTGTTTTAGCAATTAACCTCAATCAGTCGGTATCAGATGACTGCTTGGGTTATGCTAGTGAACTGAAGTGCTTATTATCGCTTATTTTATGTTTCTGAGGGTCAGTCAGCATTCTCTCATGTGCTCCTGAGCTTAGTAACCAGGAAGTTGTTTGCTATCACAATATATATAGCTTTCATGACTTTCGGCTTAAAAGAGAAAGCCACCAAGCATTCCTCTCTCGTCGTCATTTTCTCTACTTCAGTCAAATCTTTTTCTACATGTTACTCTTTTTGCCATGTTTCTCATTCCCCCAATCCTCAGAAGTCATTACAGTGCTGTGGAGTTGTGTAATGGAGCCCGCGGTTATCAACTTAATGAATTCTGCTCAGTCGCCTCCATTTATTGTGTTCCCTCTCAAATGTAAGTTACATTGTGTGTTTGTACGTTGAATTTGGCTGAACATGTGCACAATATAAACCAAGGAATCACCCTGAGCATGACATATGATTTTTTTAAAAATTTGAGAAATGTCATCTAAAGGTTTTTGAAAACTGTTCTCTTAGCAAAACCTCATATTCAGACGCCAGTTGAATGGATTCTATATATGGATTTGAATTGGATTTTACTAATCTATCATGTATGTGTAGCCGGGTTGGGTGATGTATAATTAATATTTATTTTATATTCACACTGATTAAAATAAAGCAGCATTGTTGTAAATAGTTACACTTTTAATGTACTTTGTGCTCATTACATTTCCCAAAGAGATTAATAGAGATGTTCTTCTATTAGGATTTTTGCAGCCGACAATGGCGACAGTTTTCTTGACATGATTGGCAGAGACCAATCCCGATCATCCAAGCTTTAAATAAGTGATATATAAGCTCTCACTATTAAATAGCATATAATTACTATTTACACATATTGCAAAGAACTGCTACTTTTACATGGTGTAAATAGAATATGTCACTGTAAATAGCCGCTGCAAAAAAAAAACCCAATACAAAACCCAAGGTATCATCAAGTACATGGTCTTATTTGATAGAAAACCTTGATAGAAAATAGAGTTTGATAAACTTTACAGCTGTTTAAATGTTGACATCTTACTAAGACCCGATTTTATATAGTTTATACTCTTTATTATGTACATAAATATGACCCATTTAACGACACTTGGACCTCAAAGGATGTAGCCTCTAAATTGGGACGCAGCTATAGAATGTGATTATTGGCCGATACTGATCTGGAGCCGACAGATCGGAGCATCCTTAGTCATTAGATTAATTTTACTGTCCTTTCTTGTTTGAGAGCTTTATCATTAAATACTCAATTTAATATTTAGACCACTTTTATTATTGATTGCTATCAGGATGTGAAGAGACCAGTATAACAACTTATACCAGTATAACTTTTAACCCTTATAACAAAAATGGGACACACATATTGATTATTAAGTATAATTTATCCCTCAATTTATCCCTCCTAATTTACTGCTTATTGATGGTTAGTAAGGTAGTTGTTTTTGTTGGTTAAGTATGGTATGGGTTAGGGTTAAGGGATGTAGAATACGGTCATGCATATGCACTTTATAAGCACTAATAAACAGTCAATATGCTAGTAATTTTCAAGCTAATAGTGAACGTGTTACCCAATAATGTTTTAATTAAAAATAACACCCATCAAATACCAACATATTTATCACATATTGTCAAAAGGCTGACACGTTTTGAAATATGATCATTTTAGCTATAATGCCCATCCCTAATATGTTGCTATATTTTGCTAGTGAGTTGGCAGCCATATTGCCAGTCTCCTATTTCAGTCGGCATCCAGCACACTGTTGCTCTCTCTCTCTCTCTCTCTCTCTCTTTCTCTCTCTCTCTCTCTCTCTCTCTCTCTCTCTCTCTCTCTCTCTCTCTCTCTCTCTCTCTCTCTCTCTCTCTCTCTCTCTCTCTCTCTCTCTCTCTTCTTTTTCTCTGCCGTGTAGGTTGGGGTTTTCTTTGGCAGACTTGGACCACAGCTCGTTAGACTGAAAGAATGCACTACTTTAATTAATGATATGTAAATATCTTTCAGTGGGCTGCATTTGCATATTAAGAGAGATTTGCGGAATCTGTGGAGTAATATATTTTAATTAGGGATTAATTAAAAATAATGGGAATTTCATTTTGCCTGGCAGGTTGGTTTGTGCTCCAGCACGCGTCTGGCACATTCGCCCGACTAAATACCAGCCTCCCACCTCCAATCAGCTTCCTTTCTCTCTCTGCTGCTCTTTAAGGTCCCCTTCTCTCTTTTCTGGCTGTCTTTTTTCACTACTTATCCGTCTCATCATCTCTTAAACCCTTTTCTTTCCATTCATATATCTAGATAGCATCTTCTAGGTTTCAAAACGAACTCTCAGCCCTCTGAATGAGACAATAGACAATTATAATCTGATAATGGTTTAACTGGTTTGCAGTATGACTCACCTTCCACCCCTCCATCCATTTATCCCCCCTTTCTATACTCTCTCTCTCTCTCTCTCTCTCTCTCTCTCTCTCTCTCTCTCTCTCTCTCTCTCTCTCTCTCTCTCTCTCTCTCTCTCTCTCTCTCTCTCTCTCTCTCTCTCTCTCTCTGTATTTTTCTCCTGAAGGATAGGGAATGACTCTCAGACACGGAACACTAGTTGTGTTGGCAATTATGTTAATGGGCTGCCATTAGGCTGTGGTGCTGTATGAGCGATCGGGGAGCCGAGCTGGCATGGTGGGAGAAAATGATCACAGCCTCCGGGCCTCCTTGATACAGCTCCAGCACCCTCATTTGCATAGGATAACCCCTCCCACTGGCAAAAGCATCACCCCGTTTCCATAGCACGGGGAGGAATTTGTACGGGCCAGGTGACGCTCCGCTACATGGCTTCGACGCTCATGCGACGGGCGTCGGACATGATGTCTGCTCCCGTAGCCAGATGGGAGCGTAACCCGAAGCAAAGGCCTACTGAGGGAGTTTTATAGGAGTGGTTCATAACATTTCTGAAACATCATCATAACGTTGGCTTGGCGGCATAATGAGGACATAATGAGGTCTGTTATTACCAGAGGCCAGCTGAAAATCCCTTCACAGTCATTGTTCCCATTCGCGACTGTAACGTGGGCTCGAGATTGTGCTAGTGTGGTGCATGCATGACACTCATGGGTGTGTGTATATATCACTATATATGTCACTAATACTTTGTTTTTTTCAATGAAAATTGAGCTTTTTGAGAATGTGCTTCCAAGTTGATTCATTTGAAAACGCATATTTTGTTGTGACGCATTGTGTGCTAATAATATCTATGGTTATACTGCCATTGTTGTGCTTGTTATTTACTTTCATAGTGTTACTAAGGATAAATGTGCCAATCTTTATATGACATTCCTGCAAAGATGACAGAAATTTTACTCACAATTGTTGTCCTGCGGCAAAATTTTTGTTCTATACCATACGGTTTTGAGTGTAACCTGGGTGCAACAGTGAGTGAGGTATTTTGTTATTAACTTTATGTCTGTGGAAAAAGAAGAAAAATATCCATATTTAAAACTTAATAAAGTAAAGTTTCGACTGATCGCCTTCCGTATTTGATTTATGGAAAAAGTGTTGAAAGTGCCTCTGCAGTTCAAAAGGCTTATGCTACCAGGAATGCTCGTCAGGCATCTTGAACTGCGATAAGCACTTTCAACACTTTTCCATGGAAGGTGATCTGCTGGAACTACTTGGATTGGCCAGGACGTTTTTATCTATCACTTTGATTTTATTCATCTTTGAGAAGAAAGTCATATACATCAAGGTTGATTTGAGGGTGAGTAAATCTTGGGCTAATTTTCAGTTTAGGGTGAACTATCCCTTTAAGACTGCTTCGCTTAGTCTAATCAAAACCACACATTCTGATTGATTTACTTGGCTGGGAAACATTTCACACAACCTTAAAAAATGCCAAAAGGTTGAATACAATTACCCCCCCCCCCCCCCCCAAAAAAAAAAAAAAAAAAAAATTATAGGTGTTTGTTGCTGTTTGGGAACTTCAATCTTGGTTTATGTTCATATAGATGTCTTTGGCCATTACAAACTTTTATTGCTTGAATTCAAAGAAAACCCTTACGAATGGAATTTAGGCCAGCGAGCATTACATTTGCCCTCATGTTGTTTCAGACCTGTATGACTTGTCTTCAAAACATTTTTATCCATCTAATTAAAGTCAATGTGGTCCAAAGCAATATTGGACCCATTGACTTCCATTGAATAGAAAAAAAAAAAAAGAATATATATATATATAAAATTTTTTTTTTTTTTTTTTTTTTTTTTTTGAATTCTGCAGAAGAATTTGTCTAGCTATCACCAGACCACCTCAGTTTAAGATTGAACATTGGTCTGGGGAGTCTGCTCTGTATTTCTACACAAGAGGCGTGATAAACTAGCATTATTCGAATGACTATACATGCAATTGGATAGTCCTTCAACCAATCAGACCAAAAGAGGCGTGATAAACAGGCAACATCCATCGGTTCTTGATCTGTCTTTGTTTTAAACCCGCAAATAGCGTGCCAGGTGGATAACCAGTCTGCAATTGGTTTCCTCAAAAGTGTAACAGGAAGCAGTAGAAATGAATGTACAGGTTTCAAGACTGAGTTGCAGGGTGAAATCAAATCGCTATGTCAAAAGTAATCAAAAGTAATACAGGTTTTGAATGACCTAAAGATGAATAAATAACCATTGAAAATTCATATTTGGGAAAACCATCCCTTTAAATGTGCCCTAATTTCTTCTAATATTTATGCATATTAAATGTTGCCTTTATCGAAATTGCCATGGAGAATCATGACATTTTTCTACTATTGGTATCATGTCAACCCTCGCTTTCTCTCCAGTGGAGACCATCAGTGCTGACTGCTTCGTTTGGTCTTTCACTGTCTGATCTCACCACCTGCAGATAAGAGTACCCCACCCCCACACCGGTTCACTTCATCAGCAGTGTGTGTGTGTGTGTGTGTGTGTGTGTCACTGTCGCAGGCTGCCTGACTCTTTCTCGATCTCCTCAATACTCAACATTAAGCCGTATTGTTTCTGTCTGTTCCTGCTTTGAAAAAGTCACTATATCAAAACACACATTCTTTTATTTTCACCTCATCTTATTTTTTAAAAATAAAAATCAACTTGTAAGATTACACAGGTGTAGGGTTGTGTCCAGAATACACCATCAGATGTGTTTGTTAAAGTCCAATCACATGACAACATTAACAAGGAATGATTTAAACTTATCTAGAATGAGGCCTGACAATTTCTGACATGGTTTTGCATGAATCAGAAACAACAAATCATATGTTGCAGTGAAATGTTTTGCTAAATGTACTACTCACAGTAACATGAACTGCTTAAAGTGTAAGCAGTTCATGTTACTGTGAGTAATTTCAGTGCAACATATAACTGCAACATATACCAGATCATGGTACAGGAGGTTGTGTGCTCCACTCGCTTCTCTTATTGGTAGTTGCCAAATGGTATGCATAATGTATATCGGCCATATTGATTTCTGCCAATATAGGTGATAACCTATGTGTGTATGTAGAGTATGTAAAGAATAAGTGACATTGGGCCATTGAATTATTGAAAAATAATGCACACCGAGGTGTTAATACACCCACGGCTCGAAGTGATTCTAATATGATATTTGATATGATTTGGTGATCAAGAAACATTTCTTATTAATAATGTTATATATATATAATCAATGCAACAGTTTTTTTCTGAATTATTTGATCAGGTAAAGGCATCCTTGCAGAATAAAAAAAATATTATTTATGTGAAGAATTCTTGAATGACCCTAACAGTAAAATATATATTATATTTGCACTTTTTGTACTTATTTTACATCAGATTTTAGGAATACTTTCATATGTTTCATACTATTACTGTTTTGTATATGCTGTTTTGTTTTTAGTGTATATATT
This sequence comes from Pseudorasbora parva, assembly GCF_024679245.1. Classification (NCBI taxonomy): domain Eukaryota; kingdom Metazoa; phylum Chordata; class Actinopteri; order Cypriniformes; family Gobionidae; genus Pseudorasbora; species Pseudorasbora parva. Next base: position 13,980,102 of record NC_090180.1, read on the forward strand.
ATATTGCTTATCTTTAATCTGTCATAAATTCAGTCATGGTTGAACTTTTTTCAACTTTTAACCTGGAATGCTCCATCACGTTGGCTACCTGCAAAAAACCCTCCATTGAGCCTCCAAAATTCATCCCCTTTTAGCACAGACACAAAAATTGTTCACTTGTTGGCCTCCATAATACACAAGAGGTTTGTTTATTAGTCTAACCATTCTGACCAAGCCCTACTTTTCAGAAATGCTTCATAGCATTTCTGTCATCCAGTGGAGTCTTATCTCTTTGACTGTATGTGAGCAGCCCTTCTCTCGCTCTCACTCTTCTTTGTGTATGTATAAGGTAGAGTCAGAGTGCTGATATTATTGATCCCGGCCTTCAGAATTCATTACACCGCTGCGCCACATCTTTATTTATGCCCCTGCTCAGCGCTCTCCTCTCCTCTTTCTCTCCTTTCACATTATTCTTTTATTATTTCTTTACCGCCACCTTATCTGCTGTGTTTGGGCCTGGATGAGACCTGCCATCTTTAGGCACTGCCGGCGGATTTGATTGGAGAGATATCTCAGGCCTGTGGGGGGGATATTAAACACCCCACCCCCACCAGACCTTAAGACTTCTCCGTCCAGCTCCCCCCTAATTATTCCAGAGATCAGGAGACTGTGGCTGCGGAATGGCCCGGCCACGGCCTGGTAGGTTGTGATACCGGGGACGTGACTGTTATGCTGATGGAGGCAGCGGATCAATAATTTAGGCCTTGGCCTTAATGGTAGCGTAAAAGCTCATACGTCTGGAAGCCCGCAGGCTAGGCTGCTTAAAGGTGCAGCGCAGAATGAATGGACTTTGACCGTAAAACCCTTCATAAGGACGAACGAGAGACGGTTTCCTTTCAAATGTGTTTTTGAGCCGGCGCTATTGGTATATTCAAATCCAGGCGCACATTATCCGTATATGTCAGCATTGTGCTCCCCAACGCGCTCCTACCGGGGAGTCTTTAACACGTTATGCGAGCTTTGTTTTGCCGCTAATCCTTTTTAAGACCCGATCCACCTCTTGGTCTTATTGATTCCACAAAGCCATCCTCGTATCCACACATCCCGGAAGAACAAAGAGGCCCGGTGAACGAATGCGCTTAATCTGTCTTGCTCTCTTGTTCTCGCTCTCTCTCTGTCTTGTCTGTCTTTCTGCCCTGTCTTTCTCTCCTTCTCAGCCTTAAGGCGATACACACCACACACTCAGGATTTGGACATCCATTGATTTGATTCAGGACATTAACGTCAAGGCCCTGTGCATCTTGCCAAATCCAAGAGCCAAGCCAAGCTTTCTATTCCCCAATGGCTGGATTCAAGCACCTCATCTACTCATCCAGCCCTCCCTCCTTCCTTCCCTCCAACGTTCATTCTCATCCTCTTTCTCTCTCTCTCTCGTTTCTCTCACTCGATCTCCCCCCTTCCCTTCGGGGGTGGATATATTAGATATAACCAATTCAATTTTATGCAGCCAGGACAGACTCCCCGAGGACATAAATACACACATTTTTTAATACACTCCACACCAGGAAAGGCCATCGCCACAGCCGCGGGCTGCACTGGGTCCCCTCGCACTCAATTATTAATGTAACGACTCTGCGACTTAATTAAATAATAAAGACAGTGTGGCCCTGCAAAGGAATGGAACAAGGATGGCTCATGTATAATGGAGCGCCGGCACCCGCAGATACGCCCTCTGCAAGAATAAAGAGAAGGGGGTAAACAAATAAAAGCTTGCAGGATGACCTAAAGTCTGGTACTGCAGGTTGTTAGCCTCAGAAGAGCTGAATGATTTATTAAATAAATACACGCTCAAGGTATAAATGGATATTAGCTTCTGTTTAAACAAACTTGGGTCTGGCCGATATTCTGAGAGCTGGCGGGGCTGTAGATGGGGCGAGAAATACGAATGCGCTATGGTGGGGAAAGTCTTTTACGTATTAATATGTGGCGGGAGGGCTGAAATACAATTACTGAATGGCTCCGAACAGAATAGAGATGTGCACAACTGTCAGTGGGTTGGCTGAATGAAAGCATTGTGTAATTATCTTTGTGCATATATATGTAAAGATGACTGTAGGCCAGTTATTGGATGAATCACATCTCATTGGAGTGTAGCCCTCATATTTGTGAGTTGACCGGTCTTTGATTTGACAGCTGGAGTGCAGGTTATGACCTCAGGTCAGGAGTCAGCAAATAACCCCCTAGACTGAAGTGGAGAACCGGCACTCCAGGCAAATTCATTTCTTTACGGTGAAATCACACATTTCTGCCCATTATGGATGAGTGCCACCTCAAAAGCACAGTGCAGGAAGTGCTCGGAGTTGACGTGATCGAATGTGAGTTATCTTTTACTTCTGTTTCATTAAATTCGGCTGAGATTGCTATCCTTGAAGATTAGCTCTCAAATGAGAAAATCCCTTTGCCTCGGGGATGGGGGGGGGGGGGGGGGGGGGAGAGTTCAAACTCACCGTCTGAGCCCCGAAGCTCTGTTACTGTTGCTCGTGCCTGGTTTATCGTGTAATTAATTATTCACATTCGTTCTTAAACAGAAGTCACATTTGGAGAGGCTTATTCAAAAGCAGATGCCTTTTTAGCTAATGGCAGGCAAGCCCTACCATTAGCTTGAAAAATAGGGCCATTGTTGCTGTTGACTTGGTGGTGTGCTGGGGATGAATAATGGTGACAAACTGAAGTGTTTCAAATGGGCGAATTTAAATGAATGGCTCCTAAGAGCAGGAGCGGTTGACAATATGTCTATGTTAATACTCCTGTGGAGCAAAACAAATCTTTGGGTTTGGATGTGAAACACAGGAAGCTTGTGTACGGCTGAATGATTGAATCTAGCCGAGGTAAATCTTCCCAGGTTGGCGACGTTAAAATGAGACGGAAAACACAAAACGCGCAACAGCATGTCGCCTGGTTGGAATACGAAAATCTATGTTTTTTAAAAGGCTAGAGGTTAAACAATCTTTTTCTACCAAAACAAAAATCCAATTGTTGACATACTGAAAGGGTATCAAAAGTCCTTGTGGGGGCTCGTGTGGTGATCGTGTAAACGTAACAATAGCTAAAGCAACAGTCGGTTTTCACCTCACCAGTCATTCAGCGAGCGTTTATTGATTCGTTCAACTTTTCAGCGTGTATTAATCCAGTTGCTCACTTTCAAACGCTTCCTGCGCTCAAGAACCTGCTTGACTTTTGGTGCCAAATCTTGCCGAACAAATCGAGTGACAAATTAATTACCCCATTTCATTTTGCCAGCATGCTGTAATCATTCATACAGGAAATGGAAAAGTCTATGAGGGCTAAAATTGCCCCTTTCCCCACCTCCCTTTCTTTTCTTTCTTCCCTCTCTGAAATGGACTGTGGCTGGCCGAGGGGGTTATTTATTTTCCTCAGTCTACGCTCAGCTATCCTGGAGTTGGCAGAGTGATTTTGTAGAATTGAAACATTATAGACTGTTACTGTCAGAGTGTTAAATGTGATATATAGACCTGGGGGGTGTTGGAAGAGGTATGTGTGCGTGTGTGGGGTGGTTGTTGGGTTGTGTAACGGTCTGGAGCGGGGTGCTCATGGGAGAGCGAGGCCATCCAGCATATGAGCTGGCACGGCAATGTGGCGAGAGGTAATGGCTTAAAGCAGCCTGCTGGAACAGACCGTTTGAGCGAGCGCACGCGGAGAAGAGCCGACGTTAACCCCTCAATGCCATTCCCTTTTCACGTGTGGCTGAAGATGCACAGACACCAGGAGTGTTTGTGTGCCAGCCAGCCAGAGCAGAAGCACATCGGCAGGCGAGCGGGCGTCCTGACAGCAGCCACTGATCTAATGAGGGCCTAGGATGCTCCGAGAAGTCTGCCCAGACTAGCTCTCAGACTCAGCCGCGCAAATGCTTGATACACTGACATTTACGTAAACAGAGGGACGCCTGTGGTTGCGGTTCATCACCTGCTTAAGAAATGATGTTAAAAAAGAAGCGCACTGACATTTACTAGATTATACTCGGGGATAGAAGTCTGCATGTTAGCAGAGGTGAGCAGATGGCTGGTTTCAGAGGTAGAAGTCAAAAGTATAGACATGCCTATACTAATTCTTTATTTTCCACATGTTAGAATAATAGCAAAGCCTTAGTACTTTTACAATAAAATTGGTAAATACCTCAAAGAGATCCTGTGTATGTTGGACACTCACCGTTTTTCTTTGACCCTCCGTATGCACATAAAAAAAATTGTGGAGAAATTCATATACTACTGTTCAAAAGTTTGGGGTCGGTAAGCTTTTGTCATGTTTTTTGAAAATAGTTGGTCACCAAGATACAGTATAATGTGAAATATTATTACATTTCAGAATACCTTTTCTGTTTGAATATATTTTAAAATGTATTTTATTCCTGTGATGGAAAATCTTACTCACTCACCCCAATCTTTTAAACAGCAACTGTAATGCTTTAAGATCATAAGAAGCATGCAAATTCTGTCATTAATTACTCACCATCATGTCATTTCAAACCCATACGACTAATTTATTTTCAGAACAAAAATGAAGATCTTTTTAATGAAATCGGAGCGCTTTCTGTCCCTCCATTAACAGCATATCCATGTGACTTCAGTGGTTTAACCTCAGTTTTATCAAGCGACGCGAGTGCTTTGTTTAGGGGTGTAATGATATCGTTAAACGATATATCACGATATAAACGTGGCCATATGTATCGTAGAGGAAAGTGATATGATACACGATATAGAGTAGTTTTTATATCCAAGGCTCAACTTGCTGTAGTAGGCCTATTTAGAAGGTATAATTCACCCAAACACAAATTTACAATTATAGGCCTACCAACAATTGTAATCTCTGTCATCATGTACTCCATCATGTTGTTTTTGATTCAACTTCCAAACACAAATGAAGATATTCTTTTTGAAACCTGAGAGATTTCTGTCCCTCCATTTAAAGTTCATCATTCCTCTCAAACTTAAAGGATCCAAAAAAATGTCATAAAGGCATCGTAAAAATAACGAATCGAGTGTCTAATCCAAATCCAAGTCTTCTGAAGAGACACGAACGATGGCTTATCATTAACAGATTTACAACAGCGCACATACTGTAGTAAGCACGGACGTTCAAATGATTGTGTGACGCGCAAAAACGTTGAGTGAGTAAATGAAGAATTCAAATGATTGGATGTGCTAAACATTTACAGTTTGAGAATAGTCATTTCTTTATGTTGGCTTAAAATATCGTGATACATATCATATCGTGAGTTCAGTATCATGATATATATATATATATATATATATATATATATATATATATATATATATATATATATATATATATATATATATATATATATCGAATCGTGACTGGAGTGTATCATTACACCCCTACGAAATATTAATCTCCAACACGCATTAACGATGATGCGAGCGCAGAATTGGAGATTAATATTTCGTAAATAAAGTGGTAAATTATGTTTTTTGGTAACACTTTAGTATGGGAAACACATATTTACTGTTAACTACAATCTTTGCCTCAATAAACTCCTAATTTAGGAGTTTATTGAGGAATTTAGGAGCTAAAAGTGAGCAACGCAGTTTTTGCAGTGTTTAAATTTAGGTATTGGGTAAGATTAAGGGATGTACATAGAAAATGGTCATGCAGAATAAGGCATTAATATGTGCATTATTATAAGCCATTTTTTTTGTAATATGCAAGCTAATAACCAACTAGTTAATGGTGAGAATTGGACCCTAAAAGAAAGAATTAGTTTCATAAAAATGAGGTTAAACCACTGAAATCACATGTATTACATTTATGATGTCTTTACTACCTTTCTGAAAGTGGTAGTTTCGTGGACTGTCAATGGAAGGATAGAAAGCTCTCAGATTTAATCAAAAAGATCTTCATCTTTATTCCGAAGATGAACGAAAGTCTTCCAGGTTTGGAGCGACTGCGTCTGTTTTGTGGGTCCTTCCACAATGCAAACTGAAGACATATCGACGTGGCAACAAAAGAGCCTGTTGGACGATGTGCTAATATTAATAAAATGTACCAATTATTCCCTCGTTGACAACCTGCAAAACCATTTTTTTATGGCTGATTGAAACATATAAAACTTTATTGCATTCAAGGAAAAGGACTCATTTTTGCATAGCTTTCCGAGGGCCATTTTTGCATAGCTTTCCTAGCCCCAAGCTTTTATATGATCTCGGTTATTGCCCCTCTGTGACATTTTAAACTTTATTGAACAAGACTTTTAAATCTGTGGGCAGTATATAAAAATTGAGGAATTTATTGCCTTCTCCCGTGGATGAGTTTCCCAGGCGCGGGGCGTACCGGGGGCGTCAGCACTGCACTTCTGTCAAGCGAGAGTCTCGCTAAACCTGACGGTCAGGTAATTCATTCATAAATTTGCGTTCTAAACACTGGGGTTTCATGGCGGATCAGACATAATGCTGTTTATTTTCATCGATTCGCTGTGCTCTTGATGTCATGTAGCATTTTACTACCATGATAATGTTTCCATGGCTACCAAGGCCATTACCACTCAATCTGGCTGTCCTCAGTAATGGCTTCGAAAGCTATTATAAACCTTAGGCAAACTCCCTCAAAATAATCTATACAATTTCAGACAGACCTAATATCACCCCCGTTTCCAAAATTCCAGGAATGCAGGTTCCTCTTTTCAATTAGCGCTGTATTATTTAAAAAGGTGTCTTATCTCACATGAAGTGTACACGTTTATGTAGTCCTCTTTTATGTTTCTGAACTGAATTAACTGCCGCCCGATGAATATTAATCACATCGCTGCTTAGAATGAAGTAAGAAGTGTCTCAGATAACATTGCTATTGAATATTGGAGCTGTGCACACAGATGAAAGCCTTGGGACCAGATTGAGCGCTGAACAAAGATCAATTAAGCTGAATAAATGTGATAGAAGTTAAACAAGGAAAATGAATAATGACCTTCAGAGACGACACAAAAACCCTCATCTTTAAACACGGTGTATGTACATCTCAGACACAAGGAGGCAGAGACGCTGGGAAATATATACTCCCTGGTCTCCTGAAAGATGTTCAAACACTGTTTTCATCGCAATTAAAATGAGGTGTCCATCAGGGCCTATCTGTCTTTGTGTGGCCCCATATGTTTGGGTGCTGATACAGTGCGGATTACTCTGTTTGGGAAGCCGATAACAGGCTGTTTATAACCTTGGCAAAGAGCAGAGGCTAATCTGGCTAGAGCACATTTCCCCTCAACCCCTCTGATAAAGGCTAGCTGGCTCTGACACAGGAGATGGAGAGAGAACGAAGCACACCTGCAGGAAAAAGCTAGATCTATTTTGACCTATTCCTTGATTTATTCTTTTATTCTCCCCCCCCCCACTCACTCACATACTAATCCAAAATACGTACTTTTAGAATTTACTGAAACTGAATATAAAGGGACTTTTTTTTTTTTTTTTACATTTCAGAATGGCATCTCAAGTTTCATTTTTCTTGCCTTTATTCAGTACCTGTTTGTCAGCCTCTGCCATAGATATCGATTTGAGACTCAACATCATTTAGTTTTGTGTTTTCAACAGATATTTAGTGACATTTTAAGATGGTGCAACAACACAGAACATAAAAAAGCTTGTATTACAAACTTCTACTTTTGAGTTCCAAAAGCCTGTATTATAATCTCATTTAAAGTATAGTTTTAAACCTTGAACTAAGTTTTGGGGATTTTTATGATGTTTATTATTATTATTATTATTATTATTATTATTATTATTATTATTATTATTATTATTATTTAAAGTGTTAATAATTTTAACAACATTATTAATACATTAATATTATAAATGCACAAATACATTAACAATATTATATATATATATATATATATATATATATATATATATATATATATATATATATATATATATATATATATATATATATATATATATATATATATATATATATATATATATATATATATATATATATATATATCATATTGTTAATTTTTTTTTTTAATTATATAAATAATATTAAACAGGTAGTTATGTGCCTTGATTATGATTGGCTGAGTTGTGCTTGAAGCCATTGTAAAATACCCAATAAATATGACAACCATTTTGCTAATTGTTTGCTGAAGAACTACATTGCTGGGTGGAAAAATATTATTTATCAATAAATTATTATTATTATTATTTCAAACAAAACCTTGCCAGGTATATAGTTATATAATTTAGCTGTTCTAAACCACAGCTTCTTGGGACTTATTGTGTAATTATCAGAAACATTTTGTGGTGGAATTTACAAAAAGGTTCACTATTTATATGTCCACACCAGACGGACTGAATATAAAAAAGATGTATAAAAAGAATTGTCTTCCATAACTTCAAATCAATAATTTTAATTTTATGGATTGTGATATTGACCTTGTGTTTGCCGTGTAAATCGCCCTGATGCTAACATGCCGTTAAAAATTATTTATGTCAACAATAAAAGTTAATTATTGATATTATAATATAAAGTGTTATTAAAATACTAAACAGTAACACTTTTATGCGTTTTTAAATTACAGTTTTAACTAAATGTTAGTGCTAATAGTATTAATACTTGGGAAATGCCTGGAATAAGTATTCAAATCAATGCAAAGCATTAGTGACCTCAGAGTTCTGGGCCACACTGTATGTAACTTTTCATTTGCTTGTCAAACCTTTCTTTTCATTCGTTTATAGCTACAGTATGTAGTCATATAAACAGGTCCAAAATGCTTCAAAGAGCCCTATCCTATGTTTATTTTTACTGCACGACCACTGTTTAGAGAAGGTCAAAGCCCAACCTTGGTAGAAGCCCATGAGTTTAACATAGACAGACTCAAATTAAGAAGCGCAGGTTCACAGAGCTGAGAGTGTGAGAGAGATGGAGCTCATAAAGCCCCTGAGCCAAAGCACAGTCATGCTTTGTAACCACCGCCCCCACACAGCAATGTCCCGGAGAGCCCCAGAGTCAACACTGAGACTCTGAGCGAAGGCCTGTCTGCCCATCTCTCTCTTTCTCTCTCTCAACTTCACCAGCAGGGAGAAATTACAGCCAGTCCCAGCCACTGAGGCAAGTATCTGAGTCTCTGGAGGCAACTCCCAACTAGGTCAGACTCATAATGTAATCCCACCATCTCTACCCTTAACCAGCTGTACGTGAGGATGGAGAAGATGAAGCGAAACCTCCCACTCCCACAGCATATTTCAGCTTCTCGCCTGCAGCACACTTACAAAAATCCTATTTCTATATTTCCTAGTGTCGAAATCGGCATTCATTATCATGCTAATGTCGGCGCTGGCCCAGATCATACCAAGTGCCACTGTGGCACGCTTAAATCATTTTGTCAAGTTCCCTGTTCGCCATGTGTTGTAGATGGCTCAGGTTTTGCATGCATTAAAGATATTTTTTTCTTCATCAAAAAAAGTGTTACATCTAAAGAAATAGTTATTAAAATGTGTATATTTACATGTGTACACATTACATTGTAATACAAACATCTATCCTTGAGAATCTTTAGGAGTTTTTATTTAAGGTAAAATAACTTTACCTTGGAATAAAATACCAGTTTCTATAAAGATTATATAACTAGAACGGAATATTTGTTGGGTGCTTTTACCTGTTTTTCCATCTTAAATGTGTTGGGGACCAAAGTTGAAATAAGCATTTGGCTAAATAGTTTTTATTTATCTTTGACATTTTTACAACAGCAGAAGACTCCACCGGGTACCACTCATCTCCACTACAAATAGGAAAAAGAGGCTGCAATTTGGATGAGCTCACCAAAATTGGACAGTTGAATACTGGAAAATTGTTGCCTGGTCTGATGAGTTCGATGTTAGAGTCTGAATTTGGCGAAAACAGAATGAGAACATGGATCCATCATGCCTTGTTACCACTGTGCAGGCTGGTGGTGGTGGTGTAATGGTGTGGGGGATTTTTTCTTGGCACACTTTAGGCCCCTTAGTGCCAATTGGCCATCGTTTAAATGCCACAGCCTACCTGAGCATTGTTTCTGGCCATGTCCTTCCCTTTATGACCATCATGCACCCATCATCTGATGGCTACTTCCAGCAGAATTCACAATTCCACAAACCACATATTATCATTTCAAATTGGTTTCTTGAACATGACAATCAGTTCACTGTACTAAAATGGCCGCCACAGTCACCAGATCTCAACCCAATAGAGCATCTTTTGGGATGTGGTGGAACGGGAGCTTCGTGCCCTGGATGTGCATCCCACAAATCTCCATCAACTGCAAGATGCTATCCTATCAATATGGGCAAACATTTCTAAAGAATGCTTTCAGCACCTTGTTGAATCAGTGCCATGTAGAACTAAGCCAGTTCTGAAGGCGAAAGGGGGTCAAACACAGTATTAGTATGGTGTTCCTAATAATCCTTTAGGTGAGTGTATATCGACATGAAATATCGACTCAAAATCACCTACATGCATTAAAGCTGCATATTTATACTCAAAAACACTTATACTCGCTATCACGGTGCATGATGCCCAAGGGAACGTCTGCCAATTCCACCAAGTGGTTTAAATGCATAAATTTATGAATAAAAATTACTTTTTTGTTGTTTTGTTTAAATGTTCAAATTTCAATGTTGTGCATTATTGAGTTTTAAAAAAAAATACAACAAAGCTGTGGAATTTTAACACGTCTGTTTTTAAATGTTAAAAGTAATTTTAATTCATACAAATTATGTTTCAAATACATGCGGGAATTGGCAGACGTTCCCTTGGGCAACAAGTGCCGTGATAGAGAGTAAATGCGTTCACAAGTATAAAGATGCAGCTATAATGCATATAGGTGATTTTGAATTGGTATTTTATGTCGATATACAATGGTTAACACTTAAAATTGATCGTAGTGTTTATATCTTTGCAAGACTGGCCAATTTATAGAACAATGGCAAGGAAAACTAACTTTACAGCACTCCGAGAGCCCCCTCATGGTCGGGAGCATTTTCGTTGTGTTGTGGTAATTTCGTTGTGTTGTGGCTTGTTTTCCAATGTTGTTGTGGCTTTTTTCCGTTGTGTTGTGGCTTGTTTCTGTTATGTTGTGGTGATTTCGCTGTGTTGTGGCTTGTTTCCGTTGTGTTGTGTTGTGGTTTAATTCCATTGCGTTGTGGCGATTTCGTTGTGTTGTGGTTTAAGTTAGTACGGCTGCACTACTGGGCCACCGTACTCTTGGAATAAACAAATCACTGCTATAGGGTTGAAAACTATTGCTTTTGCATGACATTCCATCCACACCACTAGGATCAGTATAAATCCTGTCATATAAGCCACTGCACCCTAAACAAAAGATGATTGTGTACCTAGCTTTCACAACAAGCCCTCAATATGCAGGTGCGATGTCTTTCGAGCTACGTGTCCAAAGGATGGATCGTCACGTAGCTCTTGAAAACCAAGCCCTGACCAGATATAGGCCTGTTCTTCACGCAAACAGCCTGATGAAAGTTGATGAGTAAACAACATGTGTTTCCATTTACTGTACCTGCCTGCAGCCAGAGGGGGGAAAGCCCAAAGTCGACTGTGAAAACGCTCCCCGCAGGTGTGAAAATAAAAGCCGGGGCTAAAAATACAGTCAGCAGCTGGGAGTTATTTGGAATGGGCTGTGTGCAGAGGAGAGCACGGCAGTCCAGCTGGGGAGGCAGGTGTGGATGGGCTGACCGACAGAAAGCTGCCTATTTAGTCACACTGCAATCCCTCAAAGCAGATGCCGCGCAAACACGCCTAGCGTTTGCTCAATTTCCTTTTGTGTTGACTCATGCATAGCTTATTTGCAGTGGGCATTTCGGTGAGGGATGGGTTGGGGAAAAAGCTTCCGAGCCAGCCGGGTGAGGAAGGAGAATGACAAATGGAGAAGGCGAAGGGGAGAGAGAGAGAATGAGGATGCTTTATGCGTTCTTAGCGCAATCGACCGGCCCCTGAGCCGAGACTCCGATTCCCCTTGACAGTTATGCACTTCACTGGTTTTCGCATTGAGGCGTTTTTAGACAAAACAGGATTCTCTCTCCTTTTTGTTTGGTGTTTGTATAACATGTGAAGAGCCCTGTATTGTAGCTCTATCATCACCTATCCATTTAACTGTAGCGTCAGACCGCAGTGTCTTTTTCGGGTCAAGCGTGGCGGCTGCCTTCCGAGACTTGCCTCTCATTTTTCATACATATCGCCTCAAGGACAGAAGGAGATGTAAAAATGACCCCCCGCTACTTTCTCTAATGAGTTCATATACAAATGACCTCCTCTCTCTACTTTTGTCTCTTGATTGACAACGGGGGTTCCCTTTGACCCACATGTGCATCTGTTATGCGACCCACATAAGCCAGTAAGATTGAGTGATTGAAGTGTTGTGAACCTTGGGGCGCGTTGGTTTTGTCCGGGCCGGCTTTTCCTCGAAGCCTGGTCCACGTTGAGCTCATTTGCATGTTCAGCCGCATTCGTTTCTTAACTCGTGGAGTCTGCAGGAGTCCCTGTCTCACTGGGGAGTCAAGTGAGTAACGCTGTTAGCACTAATTAGCAAGATTAGCTGCGCCGCTAATCTCCAACCCAAAACAATCAGAACAGAAAATCCCATGTTGTGACAATTATCTTTGAATATGTGAAAAATTGGATCACATGTTTTTTTTTCTAGAGTTCATTCTGTTTTTTTCCAGTGTTATGAGGTTTGGGAAATTAAGGAATGCTGTCCGTTTCTGAGAAAATATGTTTTTACTAAAGTAGTTTTGGGTGTGGCAACTAATTTCTTTTGATATCGTTTTAAAATTAATTACTCTGTCTGCTGCCTCTAAGACTAGTCAAGAAATGTACTCAACTAATAACTAGTTTTAAAGGCTTACTTCCAACACAGTCTCACTCGCAGGTTATTAATTTTTCACCTCTGAGCTGCATTAAACAGTGTAACTGCATCTAAATGCCGCTTCTGTGTTTCCTCTCCTTTGCAAAGATGAATTTCGTTGATACTTATTTAATGTGATTGGTAACATACATTTATGATTTGGCACAAAATGCATGTAAATAATTAGGTTTAAACAATACATTTATAAAGGTAAAAATACCCATAAAAGTTCAATTGAAACATTGAAAATGTTGTATTGGAAAAAATAATTTCTGTCACTACTGTGAAATGACCACCACACAGAATATGAAGAATATTAAAAACTTTAGGAGTCAGCAGTCCATGAAAGTCCTAAACCTGCCAAGGTCCTGGAACAATAACACACAGCAAAATATGATCTATTTATCGTTATCAAGAATATCCCAGAAATTATTGAGATATAATTTTGTCAGTACCGCATTCACACCCCTACATGTCACTTCATTTATTTATTTATTTAAGAAACAGGGACAGCGTACAATAAACATTAACCTCAAAGGGAGAGATGCATAGTACCAGGTTTTAGCTCAAGAGCTAATTTTCACCCGTAGTCCCTGGGCAGGCTGATGTTAAGCTACAATATCATAGAATTGAAGCTGACTGAATGAGTGAAATTCTTACAGGTTTAGAACAACATGAGGTTAATTCTGATTAATGACAGGATTTTCATTTCTGGATGGACTTACACTTTAACAGGAAGCCTTGTGTTTTTGGGTTCACCTGACCTCGATCAGACACCAATTTCTTTGGGATTTCAAAACAAAACAAAACAAAAATCCTCTAATTTACTCACTCTTATGCCATCCTAGATGTATATATCTTTCTTTCTTCGCATGAATACATACAGGACCATCAAAACTGAAAATTCATGCTTGGCGTGATTGTCAGCACATTGTGAAGCATTGGTTAAACCCACACGAGAAGTGACGGCCCTCTGCACTTCAGCATCTCTTCTCGCGTTAGCTTCAGAACGTGCTTGAATCACTCTTCACTAGTGCATATATACTCTCATGAATGCATGTATGTTGACCAGAAGAGATGGTTTCTAGATATATTTTTATTTTTATTTTTCACATCTGTCTTTTTGCTTTAGAAGACATTGACTCATCAACTAGGATTGCATGGATAACTGTCATGTTCACTTTTTGTATTTTTTGAAGCCCCAACTTTGGAGAGACACATGCACTTGAGTTATATACATCTAAAAATATCTGAGGAAAGAAATTCATATAGGACGGCTTGAGGGCGGGTAAATGATAAAATCGTTTCAAAAACAAATTTGAATATTCTATAATTAGGTCACTTCCATGACGCTCCAAATCTTTCTTCTGTACAATGAAAAAGAAGATATTTTGAAAAATGTTTAAATGTTGCTTTGTTGTCCATATAATAAAAGTCAACCGGGTCAAGTGTTGTTTGGACATTAATTGGCAAATGAATTAAAACACAAATAATGATGTGCAACAGTTAAATCATTAATAACACTGCGCGCACACACACACACACGTAACCCCTACTGTTCGGACCGGGACTCGAACCCCGGTCCGCCGGCATGAGAGTCGGACGCTCTAACAAGGAGGCTAAAGGCTGCAACCTCTAGCGTCAGTCGCTAGAGCGTCTCTTGAGGTCAGGGGAGTGAGGTTTACTCGCACAGCAACTTCTACTAGCTGGCCTCTGTTACACTCACCCCCCTAAACCTCACTCCCATCTGGGTCACAGCACCAATGTAACCCCTTCTGTTCGGACCGGGACTCGAACCCGGGTCCACCGGCATGAGAGTCGGATGCTCTAACAAGGAGGCTAAAGGCTGCAACCTCTAGCGTCAGTTGCTAGAGCGTCTCTTGAGGTCAGGGGAGTGAGGTTTACTCGCACAGCAACTACTACTAGCTGGCCTCTGTTACATATATATATAACAAAGTTTATACACAGAATCTTTTTTCCAACTCGATGCTTATAACTCGGTATTGACAAGGCTTTAGTTATGTTGGAGTAAGTGAAAATGATGACTGGCAGTAACTGAAACAAACAGTCCTGTCACTGAGCACAGACCTCTATTCTCCAGGGCCTGCTGCTTACCACACATAAAACACTGGTCTCTAGCGGCCGGGTGTCTTGTGGATGGAAGTTGTTATGAAGTTTGATGTCTCATGTTGTTTTACTCTTCCTTACTGCACAAGGCAGCCTCAGCAAAGCCAACACACCACAGCTTGCAAATGGAAAATTTCAGCGTGAGACAGACACATCACAATAACAAAATGTGTGTCGGGATAGAAAGAAGCGTATGGCAAAATATTCTTTCGTCTGCAAGGTAACTTGACATTTTCTTCTACAGATTCCAGATGAGACCTGTTACTACTTTTGAAGCAGTCAGATTCAGAAACACTAACACGCTTGTTTCCACAAGACATTTATAGTGTACGAGGAAACTATGCTTAACCAAGAAAAATAGCTTATAGGCTATAGTCCAATTAGAGATGGTGCTTGTGTCAGTGTTGGCAAGCCCTCTCATTTTTCTTGTTTACATAAGACGTGTCAGGTCCGGTACACAGTGTGAGATCTCCTCTCCGGCTTGCACTTGGAGTGAGATCACGTCAGCAATGTGTTATTGAAGTAACAGGTTTACATGTAGTGTGCCTTGAACCTGTCCTCCGTTACCGCTGTGTACCCCGGGGTCATTTAAGATCCAGTTTCTTCGCCAGAATCGTGTCTGAGTGTGTGTGCTAATAGACTTTTCTCGCCTTACCATTGCTCTAATTTACACCTCGACAGCAAACTGTGGGCCAATCCTGCAGAGACATTTGTTTCAAAGAGTTCACTACGACGGCCTCACAGAATGCAGTTTACAAGATTGTCCCGATAATTAAAAGACGAGTAGTTCATCCAAACTGTACTTTATTTCATCGTCCTCATTTCAACGCTGTTATTCTTTTCAATCAATCAATCAACTTTATTTATATAGTGCTTTTACAATGACTATTGTTTCAAAGCAGCTTCACGGTGTTAAACAGGACAATATTGCAACAAAATTTGATTTGGCTGTACCGTCGTTCTGGAGAAAACAGTGATGTTATCAGCTTATTTTAATTTATCATATGGCGACAATGTTGTCAGATCAGTATTATAGTTTATAGAATTAAATAAGACCTAATTAATTCATTTTATTTGTTTATTTGGTTGAATAACTTAGATCCAAATTTTTGTTGTGCAACACAAAAGAGGAGATTTTTGAAAAAAGTAATTGAAAAAATAAAGATATTAAGATTCATTTAATGACTTCAATTAAATGTTCCAGTTCCAATTAAAATCTCTCTTGATTCTGGCTCCTTAAAGGGTTAGTTCACCCAAAAATTAATATTCTGTCTATAATTACTTACCCCAATGTCATTCGACACCCGTAAGACCTCATTCGTTTTTGGAATACAAATGAAGATATTTTTGTTGAAATCTGATGGCTCTGAAAGGCCTTCATTGACACCAATGCCATTTCCTCTCTCAAGACCCATAAAGGCCCTAAAGACGTCGTTACAAATCCCATCTCCCTACAGCGGCTCTATGATCATTTTATGAAGCGACGGGAATAGTTCCTGTGCGAAAAAACAACAACTAAATAACGTATATAGTGATGGGCCGGATTCATGATTCGGATCGCCATTGTCACGTGATTTCAGCAGTTTGACACGCGATCCGAAACATGTATCAATACGCTGAGTCATAACGGTTAGAAACTTTGTTTTGAAATCGGCCCATCACTATATAAGTCGTTATTTCATTTTTTTGCGTACAAAATGTTGTCGCGTCATAAAATTATCATAGAACCACCGTAGTGAGATGGGCTTTGTAATGACGTGTTTAGTCCCTTTTATGGGTCCTGAGAGAGGAAATGACTTTGGTGTCAATAAAGGCCTTTCTGAGCCATCGGATTTCAACACAAATATCTTTATTTGTGTTCCGAAGATGAACGGAGGTCTTACAGGTGTCGAACGACATGAGGGGAAAGAAATGAATGACTGAATTTTCCTTTTTGGGTGAACTAACCCTTTAACAGTTCCATTGAAGTTTATTGCAGTACTTAAAAGGAAAACATCGATGAAAGAAGAAAATTCTAATTCTTTCAATGATAAATCTTTTTTTATTTTAAATTATC
This sequence comes from Pseudorasbora parva, assembly GCF_024679245.1. Lineage (NCBI taxonomy): Eukaryota > Metazoa > Chordata > Actinopteri > Cypriniformes > Gobionidae > Pseudorasbora > Pseudorasbora parva. The sequence continues at coordinate 13,997,189 of NC_090180.1, forward strand.
GCAAAAGGTTTTGTCAAAAGTGACCGAGAAGACAATGTTACAGAAGATTTTATTTAAAATGAATGCTTTTACAACATTCTATTCATCAAAGAAGCCTGAAAATAAATGATCAAGCAGCACAACTGTTTTCATCATTATTATTAATAATAATAATAATAATAATAATAATAATAATAATAATAATAATAATAATAATAATAATGAATGTTTCTTGAGCGCAAAATCAGCATATTAGAATTTCTGAAGGGTCATGTGACACTGAAGACTGGCATAATGATCCTGAAAATTCAGCTTTGCCATCACAGGAATAAATTACATTTTATAATATTTTAAAATAGAAAAGAGTTGTTTTGTATTGTAACAATATTTTACAATATTATTGTTTTTACTGTATTTTTAAATAAATGTGGCCTCGGTGAGTACACAAGACTTCTTTCAAAAACATTGACTCAAATCTGTCATATGGCTTCTGAAGAATTCAGCTCACAAGTCATAAGGACTCTTTTATTTTTCTTTATTGTGCTGAATTTTGAACACGGAGTTTTGGGCAGTTGTGATTGGATGTGGAACATTGGTGTGATTTGAATGTTGAATGTTGCTACAGTGTTGACACATGGCATGTTTGTGAATATGTTCTGCAGATAAGTGCTTATCTGCCGGATGCTGTGCCAGAGTTGGAGCTGTTGGATATGGATGCAATGTAAATCTTTGTAGTTTAGTGGGCGGCTGGGAAGGCACATGGGTGCATAGGCTGCCTGCGGGTGTGGCAAATAGCCTAATCCCAATTTAATCTGCTCACACTCTGTGTAAATAACTGATTAGAGTGACACACACATGCCAAGCATCCACAGCCCACAGCACTTTCATTTCTCTGTCTGAGTGTTTAGTTTATTGGTGCATCACTTAAGCACTATTGGGATGAGATTAGCTTTCTAAACGATGTTTGAGTTACAATTATTAAGGTAGGATGTCTATGATTCTATGTACAGGATTGGGATCTCCAGGTTTTATTAAAATGGGAGTATGTGAGCGTTACGGAAAGTCATGTGCTCTGGATAGATCCCTCACAAAACCCACTGAAATGAACAAGACATTTATGGGACATTGACAAATCTGAATGTGTTAAAATATCACGTATACTTCTCATGTTTTTTCTGTTGGTTTTAATAGTAGTAAAAACCTTCACTTTTTTCAAGAAAAGTATAACGACAGTCATGTGGTGCAACCATCAAGTAAACTGCAGTGTAATTTTAATGTTATTTATATAATATTATGTACTATTATATATTAAAGGTGCACTATGAAACTTTCCGTCCACTAGAGGGCGCCTATTAAAAAAAAGGCGTAGTTTGATGACGCCAAGTGTGAGCGCAGTATCTTGGGACATGTGGTCTTCACCTCACAGCCGGTGGAAAATAGGACTCAGGCAGAAATCATGTTCATGGATGCGGTTATTAACGTTACTGTAGTGTAAAGCAGAGCAGGGCCGAGTGTTGTGGAGCTGAGCACGGCCGCTGGAGCGATTGTTATACAAACACACGGCTCGCGAGCACCGCGAGTTTTATTATGACGGGACGGGACACAGTCGCCGGGCGCCTGCACTTCCGCTTTTTCCAGCCATGGAGGTAAAGCAGCTCTGTTTATCATATTAGATACATTTAAGTGTGTTTAAAATGATGATATGACGTTACTCTGTGCGTTCGCTCAGCGGCTGCTGTCACATGTTCACACTGCTTTGAGAAAAGCGCTTCTGCAGAATAAAACCGAAGGTAACACAAATATGACAGGCGACTCGCTCAAACGCTATGCTGAAACGTCCCGGTACCTGGTTAAAATAGCAATTTTCGCACAATTTACAAATAGTTGGAAACATTTGGGATATTGTAAGTATTCAACTGAACAAAATATATGACACTGGCCTAGTGGTTTTGGGATATTTTACTGCAAAAATACTACATAGCGCACCTTTAAATTTATGCTTTTGACATTTTTATTAGTTTTTTGTATATTTTTTTAATTAATTATTTATAATACATTTTATTTTTAACAATTTTAGTGCTTCTACTATTTATTTATGTTTTTCAATTAATTATGGATTTTTATTTTAATATTTTTTTGTTTTGTTTTAGTTAACCACACTGGTTAAAAGTAATATCATGTTTTCCTTACAGTTTTATTTCTAAAACAAAAACAAACAAAAAAACATTACTTTTAAAGTATTTTTGTACTTAATTTCATAAACATTACATTTTTTGGGGGAGTCGCACCAGATGACATTTTACAACCTTTCATTTTTACTAACCTTGTCCTGTCAAACATAGGTCAAATTATCTGATATTTTAAGAGACTTCACGCTGACACATGAGGGTCTGCAGGGGTCCTTCCTATAATATAATTTCCTGTTTTTTGTTCTGCATTTTTGTACAACAAGAATATTAGTATTGGACAAAAGTCTAAATAAATGAGTAGAATTGTTATGAAAAAATAATGCACCACAATCACAGACCGAACGATATCTGATTTCTCAGAGGATGCCTGATTTGAAAACCAGTGGGTAAATTACTTTTAGCTGTGTAAAGAAAACAACAACAACTGGATTAAAACCACAAAGTACATCTGTAGAAAACACAAATTCATTTGAGCTCCTCAGGGAAAACTATTCCCATGTGAATAGGTCTGTGTTTGATGAAACACTCTTCATGTTTGCATTTTTCCATAGAGGGATTGAAATGACTCGGGATAGCACAGAGATGGATTTATCTGATGAGGACGGCTGCTATCTCTGAGAACCCGGTGTCATATGCGAGATGCAGACATCCATGTTCCAGAGAAGCCAGACACCACAGGCAATTGTCTGTGTGTCTGCGAGTGGCCATATGTTGCACGTCCTTGTGTCGTAGCTTAAGGGAGATGCTCCCCTAGAGATGAGAGGTTATTGTAGTTTGAAATGAATCCCTCATTCCTCCCCCTTCCCATCATGCTCCATCCCCCTTAGCTTCACTCACTCAGTCATTCTCATGGGATCGAGAGCAAAAAACACAGGAGTCTTGATCAAACAGGTAGCTGCCACCAAATGCTGTCAGATGGCTTCGGTTTTGCCCCCGGTCCTCTTTAAAAAAAAGTTTAAAAAAAATCGAAAACAGACCGCTTCGGTTGCCGAGCCCCTTTCATCTGCCTCCAGATGTGGTTTAATTTACTGCGACTTGGCTAATTATGGTAATTAAGGATTAATTACTGTTAATTACTTTCGCATAAACTCATCACCAGTCAAAGAGCGAAGCCTTATGAAATGTGCCACGCGTGCAAATACACACCACGGGGACCTCGACGAGCGTGCAGGGGCTCCCTTTACATGCTGTCGCTCATATAGAGACCATTTTGAGGGCCATAACAGAGCGGGGTTACTGCTCTCACACGTTCACCTCTGCTCTTAAGCCCACCTGCACAGATGAACATCAAGCCACGTGCAGTCCTGCTATGTTATTATTTTTTTAAAGACAAATTTACTCACTGAAGTGTCTTTTTTTGGGAATGTTTAGATATAAATAAAATAATAGTTCAACTCAACACGAGACGTCTGTCATTATTCACCTGTAAGACTTCCTATCTTTCATGAAAAACGTAAGAAGACGTTTGAAGAATGTTCACACTGCTCTTTTCCTACATTTATTTGTCGGAAACCACTACGATAAAAGCTTGATGGTTTAATGTTTGAAAATAAAATATAAATAAAACATAGGTATTTGTAATGTAAAGGATTTTTTTTTTATTAAATGCTTTTTAAAATTTTGAAATACAGTAGTTTTAAAAATAATCATACACTGTAAAAAAAAATTGTTGATTTTTGTTGGTTAACTTAAAAAAGTAAGTAACCTGGTTGCCTCAATTTTGAGTTGATTGAAATTAAAAATTTGAGTTAATGCAATGAAGGAAATTTGTTTAATAAATAGAAACTCAAAATATTTTTGTATCTGAACCACATAAAAAATTTGATAAATCATGAAAATAGCACAATTTGGCATGTTTCATCAGAAATAAAACACACACAATTATCCAATATGCTTACAGAATCTTTTAATAATATTTTAATAAAGGTTGTCGAATCTCAAAATTTTTTTATTGTATTAACTCAAAATTTTAATTTCAATGAACTCAAAATTTTAAGGCAACCAGGTAACTTTTTTTTCTAAATAATTTTTTACAGTGTAATAAAAATCATTATTACTGTTTTATTACCATATTGAATGGGTCAAAGATAGAATATGGTAGACTGGGTAAACCCAGCCCGATCTGCCGGCGATATGATTTTGCCTTGCAGCTGCTCCACTCAAAAAAAATATTTGTTGAATTTACTTAAAAAAGCAGTATCAAAGGGGTTCCACACAACTATATTGAGTCCTTTTTATAAATAATAATGTTGTTATATGAACAAAAGAAATGCAAGTTAAGCTGAAAAAATGTCTTTGAGTAAATACAAACCATTTGAATTTGTCAAATTTGCTTTAAGCAGAACATCTCAAATCGAGATTGATAAAATGCAGTTTACTTGTTTATTGGTGTTTTCAGGTCATTTTTCAGAGTGAGAGAGAGAGCTTACATGATTGTTGCCAGATTGGACATCTTTAGGTAAAACACCAGATAGTGTTCTTTTCACAGAAAAGCTCTGATTGGGGGATTTGAATGACTGAAATCTGGCAACCTTCTTTCCCTCTAACAAAACCAAAACCAGTAGTTTTTATTCAAGTTTTTATTTTTTAAACTACATTTTAGACTTTTTTTGTCACCGATATTGTATGTTTATATAACGTTAGCACAATGTAGGCTACGCAGTGACTGTGATGTACTCTGAAATACAAGCATGCAAAAACATTATACTTCAGTTCTGAAAAATATAAATATATATATATATATATATATATATATATATATATATATATATATATATATATATATATATATATATATATATATATATATATATATATATATACACACACACACAAAATGAATAGAATCGTTTTAACTTATATGGTGGAGTAGGTAACGTTACCAACTAAACTAACATAGTATGACATGCGTATCTAAGGTTGTATTTTGTAATACAAAATAATATTAACCTTTGTCATTAGACACACTATTTAGTTTTGTATGGTACTTGGAGTTTCCTATTGTTACTGTACTAGCATCTTGCAATATCTAGACAATGATGTCTAAGAAACTTTCAATTTAATCAGAAATTGTTTAAACAGTCAATAAGTGAATAAATCACTACTTACTGCTTGCAGTAATACAGTTGTAATTGCCACTTTCTCCAGTTTAAGATGCTGAGCGAAGCTTGCTTGAAATGGGCCGAGCAAACGAACAATTTTGAATTAAATTGTTAAGGTATCTGATTAACATCAACCAAGACTGTTGACATTTTTTATCTGTGGGAAGGGTATGAACAGTCTGCTGCACAGGCTGCACAGCCTGGAGCATGACATTTGTGTCCATGAGCTGCCGTTTTTGTTATTCTCAAGTGTCTTGTTTTCCTGCAGTCCCGATGATTCAGCTCCGTCAGTTCCGCCTGACAATGAACATGTTCGGACAGATGCAAATGTTGGGGGCGTACATATAAATGATCCCCAGCGATTGCGTCACGGTTGGCGTTATGTTGAGAATCACTTATTTTTCCGTGGTTTTTCATGCACGAGATGTACATCAGAAGTATGAGGCAATGGTGTTTGAGACTCACATTATGTGATGTCACTGTACTGATCCCTTATTATTTCACTATGGCAAGGTTAATTCGATTTTTCATTCTATTTCATTTAATTTCTATTCTCTTTAATTAATGTTTAGCTTTTTAAATTATTTTGTATTGTCTATGCAAAGGCACTCCCCTACAAAAGCACCCCATTCATTCTAGCATGATTGACAGTTCCTATCATAAATCTGTTAGAAAGCTTGAAAAAGAACGGACCGTCACATGGCCTTTAATGTTGTTTTATGGTGCTATTTTGTCATTTTGGAGCCTTTACAGCCTCTGATCCCCATCTACTTTTATTGTAAGAAAACTAGCAGCATTAACATTCTTCAAAATATCTAATTTTGTGTTCTACAGAAGAAACAATGTCATACTTTAGAACAAAATAAGCTTTAAAAATAAGGCTTTGTGTGTGTCAGCCTTCAAGTATAACTTTGCAGGTATTTATTTGAGGAGAAAGATGACTTGATTTCCTTGGTGGTTGATTGTTACAGAGAAATTTCTCTCTAACATGCAATCCTCATAAAGGAAGCAATATACAGAGAGCTGGCGGATTCCCCAAGGAGCAGAGATTAAGTCATACGCACCTCTCCCTTTAGTAAACAGGCACCACACGCATGCAAGGGATGACAGAGAGGAAACCATTCTGCTCCAGCTCGATTAGATTAGCAAAATTCACTGGGAGAGGAGGAGGGGGGAGAGAGACAAGCGTGCATAATTAATTCTGACTTTGATCACTGTCGCTGTCTTTCAAAGGGATCATTTCCCATCTCCAGCTCTTTAAGAGACAGACATTATAGAGCAACTCTGGAAACTCAATATGTGTCTGTTGAAGCCAATACAGTGTCAAAGTGGAGTGTTATTGACAAACAGCCAAAAGCTGTGTGAACTTTGTGTTTTTAGTACGTTGAGGTGTTGTATTATGGTTTATATGTCTTACGCTGTGAACTAAATGAGCCGTTCTCATGTATTCTTGTCCCTGTGATCTGTCCTGGCAACATACCCAAGCGAAAGACATCTAATTTAGCCCAAAGGCTATAAAAACTCAGCTAGCTTAATGCACCAAGCTGAAGTCTGATTAGATCTAGCGAGGTTCGTTTCTGAGGCACCTTAAAAGACAGGACTTTGGTAGCCTGAGGACACTTTGCGTCGCCTGTTTTGAATAACAAATTCTTTTAATGAAGGTCTTTAAGTAGAAGTGCGTAGCTCTAAATTGTCTTGTGGTGTGCACCAGACTGCCTGGTGGAGGCTTGCTAATGCTAATCACGGTTATTAGCTGTAGCTTGGGGGCCAGTGGCGTCCCATCTCTCCGTTCTCCTCCTGACCCGTCTCGCTGACCATCGTCCGCAGGGAAGGGGGAAGGGGGGCACGAAAGGGAACACCAAAGCTGCGTAATATAACGCCTGTCATCTCAGCTCCCACCAGCTGTCATCACGGCAATGTTCTCCAGTTCATTTTTTTAATTGACACCGTACTTTACCATTCCATATCAGTTCTTTCCCCACCTCCTCTGCATCTTCAGTGTTCATTCTGTCACCTTCTGATTCCTTGAGCCCTCCCGTGCTTATTTTTGAGACGTCAATGTGGTGTCTGAACTGATTTAAATGAATAACTCTTTGTTGCAACTCTAAACCAAATGCATGTAAATGCATACAGGACCAGCCAAACCTCTTTTATTTGTGTTGTGGGATGAGATTTTCAGCATGTGGCCGTAACACAGAATGCAATAGATTAGCAACACAGTCAGAATCCCTACATCACAAACAAAGAGTGAAGAACGGGGCTGTGCTGAAGGACTGTGAATGTTTTATTATGCGGCCTGTACCACAGATAGTCTCTTTCTCTCTCTCTCTCTCTCGATCGCTCTCTGTCTCTCACTGTATTCAGGCCGTGTATAATGACGGCAGTGTTACATTAGCATGTCGCTGTCCTTCTTTTGGTCTCTCAGATGAGTTGGTGACAGGCCCACCATGACACAGAAAAGAGAGAAAATCAGAAATAAAGAAAACTGATTAGATGGCCCTTGAGATTCATAAAACTTTGATGCTCTTTGCTTTGCTCACTATTACCAAGGAATAACTGACAATGGGCCATTGAATTATTAGAGAAATAAACACACCGGAAGTGCAGTCATGAAATGAATGTCTATGTACAATAAATATTGGTAACCTGATGTATAATTTTCACAAAAATGTAACAGCCCATAGAATATTTTGTTGTATGAATATCAGAGCATGTATCAAAAGAAAGAGCAGACCCTCTGATTTAAAACAAAACAAAAAAATACTGTTTTATTGTAGCTTTATGCATTCCTTTTTGTATCAACACTTAAATTTGGGTAAGTTTCATAAACAAAAATCACGTTTTTGTCAAAGACTACATCCATATACGATTCAGAACCATCAAACATAGATGAAGTATATCGAGTCCATCAACACCCCTACTGCTTACACAGTCCTATAGCTCATCCTGGGTCGACATTTCATTAGATAGTTTGGATTTATTTGAGTTTTAATGTTGATGATCACATTATTTTACATATGCATCTGCTTACATACGATCACTTGGGGTTTTTTTGTGTGTTTTTTTGCGTCGTCTTTTCCTGTGTTTTCAACAGGAGATTCTGTTCTCATTCAGAAGATGTGTATAACTGTAAAAACACGGCAAACGAAAAGTTCTGTGTTTGGCAGGGAAGATTACTTATCTGAATACCACTATAAGTATATATATATATATATGTACTAATAGTGGTATTCAACACCATGGTGACCATAGTTTACAGCAATTATTGTACTGAGCCCAGCACTAATGATTTTTCCTACTGGATCTTTCCTATTGGGCCAGTGGCTCAAATTTGTACTTTCCCTGACAAAATTGGCCCCACCACATAAAATTAACGGCAATAGCTATGGATGCCAAATGTATCTGTGTGCAGTGTGTGTGTGTGTGTGTGTGTGTGTGTGTGTGTGTATATATATATACATTTAATTTATTTATGCATTTTTAAGAAATAAAAAAATACATATTGTATTGACCATAACATTACAATTATTATTGGCTTGATTTTGGTCGATATTGACCCAAATATATTTGCATCCCTGTAAGTAACTTAAGTATTTAGGCAAAAATTTGGGTTACAGTGGTAATAATGTCATAAGTCTTGTCTGAAATTGATAGTAAATTGTTTGAATGCATGAAACTCAGATATTTGTTCCTGTACAGTATATTGTAACCAAGGCATGTGGTGTAGTGAGGTGCATTAGATGTTTGTTGGCTGACTGCATGAGTCTGCTTGGAGATCTCAGGTCTCAGGTTACCGTATTGACTGCATCTGGAGAGGCTCCAGGGCCCAGCGCTAGCTGCCAGTGCCAGTCCAGGAAGGCAAACTTTCATCATCCTTGTCAGGGCCATCACAAGCGCCTTGTTTGACCATACATCTTCCTAATTGTGACAGAATACTTCAACATCATTAATTAAACATGCTTTCATTTAAGACGCTCACAGGGAGTTGAGGCCAGGGAGGGGGCTGGGCAGTATGAAAACACAGCAGCGCCGGGGCGGCTTGTTTGCATTTTTTGTTTGCATTTTTTGCACTTTTTGTGTTTTGACTGGTTGGCTTTGTGGTCATATCTCTGTCTGTTTTTTTTTTATTTTTTATTTTTTTATGGGATCGTGGTTGTGTTAATGCAAACGCCAAATGACAAAATTAAAGTGGTTTGTAAGAGGCTTTCACAATAAGGCCTGCTGCACAATAAGGCCTACTTCAATGCATCAGAATGTTCCTCTGTCATCAGTATATTATTTGTCTTGTGTGTGTGTACATTCGTTCCGGTGCAATTAACACAATGTAATGTCATTGATAGGGCCTCCTCCATCCACAGATTAATTATAGATGAGTACAGAGAGAGGTGGGAATTGTCTCCTGTCACCATTCAATTAAAACATGCCAGAGTGGGACGATTACTTAATCTCTGGCTTTCTATAGTCAGGCTAAACACATCCCTCTTATTCTCACTCAGAAACAAATAAACGTTGCCTCACTGACTATGTGTGTGGTTATATCTTTAGAGTAGAATGAATTAAGTGCATTGTCTAGGTAAAATAATGCATTTACCCTACCATTCAATAATAAAAGAAGACATTTAGATGCATTAAATTGATCAAAAATTAAAGCAAAAACCAAATGGTCTGACTTTGGATTTGTGAAATTATGCTACATAAAAAATACCCCCATGTAACAGCAGACGGACTGAATGAGAATGCAAATTCACTTTCTCACAGTAGGTGGCACTTATGAAACAGCAGCGATACAGCATTTCCTTGTTGTAAACAATGCACAACTCTTATATACACTACTTTATTAGCCTGGATGCCAGCCGAACTTAGCCTCGCCCATAACATTTTTAGGTCGGGCAGTTCGGTCTGGCCTTGCTCCATAGAGGAGTAATTATCTCCGAACAGAAACTGTTCGGACCAATGAAATCATCGGGACGGGCTTTAGACGATGACGGACAGATGATCAACAGTAACGTAATCATGCACGTCATCAAAGGGGCTTGGATTATATTTGTTCGAATCCTAAATGGAGAGCTTGTTTGTATATGCATTCACCTTCACATTTCTCTCAGAAATGATGATCATGTTGGGTAAGTACTCTGTGTATCATTCAATTTTTATTTTTATTTTCAACACCGGCAAAGATTGTGTATTCCAGCCTGATTTCAGCGCACGTACAGACAGGGTTGCCAAGTTTTTACAACAAAACCCGCCGACTACTAGCCCTATACAATAGCTTTTCGGGGGGTTCTCCGGGGGAAAAATGGCGTTTGGGGGGTAAAATGTGTGTTATTTTGGCAAGGTTGCCTGCTAAAATTCGCACTCATGGGTCTATATATCACATAATAGTCGCTTCAACCCGCGGACATAGAAAACAACTCGCGAGGGAAAAAACGCAGACTTAGCAACACAGTGCAGTTGAACTATGTTGACATTTGACAATGCGTCACTTCGTTGCTCTGATTGGTTGTAGGTCTGTCCATTTGATGTCTTTCCTGGTTCGGTTGAAACACGCCTCATAATCACAGCCCAATGGAGCAGTTTCAGACTCATATTCTGACTAGAATTGAGTATGACCACGTCAGGCTACTACTTTATACGAACATAAGAGAAATAGAAAATGCCATCGAATCTTCTGAAGACTAAAATATCAATCCACCCCCAATTCAATATTTTTATTTTTCTTCCAATATTTCATCTGGAACAGTGAGCTTTTTGCTCCTGATACATTATTTTCTGTACTCTTCTCTCCTCTTTGTGTGTATTTCTTCAGCATGCCCCTTCCCTGGCCTGTGTTAACGTCTTGTTTACAGAATTTGTGATTTTTCCACACAAAGTACATTTTGGAAAATTATTGCAGTGCAGTTTGTGTACGGAGTCCAGAACATACATACATACATACATACATATATATATATATATATATATATATATATATATATATATATATATATATATATATATGTTACAAAACAACAGGTTGCTGATTCTGTGTTTTTGGCAATAACTGTCCAGTTCCGATTTAAGGTCGACTGGTGGCTCTGTAGTATAATGGCTGTTTAATTTCTGACGAGTGCTTTGAGTGGTTGACCAATCACAACAGACTGGGCCATCTGACCAATCATAGCAGAGTAGTCTCTCAGAAAGGAGGGGTTTCGAGAGACTGAATTCTTTATCAGACCATTTCAGACACTGTGGGGGTTTATGCAATGCTAGAATGCTGTTTTATGTATAATGAGCTTTTTACAATGATATATAATTGGATTCCCATCCTAAATATGGATAAAGTAAAAAAAATAAAAAATAAACCTTGGATGTTTGATGGAGTATTTCTATGGCAAAAATGACTGTTTGACTGCTTCTCATAAGTTTCAGAAAATAAAATTCCGACTATGGGTCTATCTTAGGTCAGATACTGCGGAATGTCCTTGTACGGGCCGTACTGGATCTTCTCCCAGAAGGCCGCGCGCGCCACTAGAGCGAGAGGGCAAACGCTTTAGGGAAGCCGGCTGCTGGGCTGCAGTCACAGGACTTCACAAAACCAACAATGTCACCAAAGAAGTGTGTTTTGCTTGTCAAGGCAAGACAACCCAGTACAGCTTTCCAAAGAACCCATTGTTAATGGGATAGTGGATGGAGTTTGTTGTTCCGGAGCAGCAACGGATTTGTGCAAGTGTTTTTGTTTGTTTCCTGCATTTCCACGTCTGTGGTTAATAAACAAGGTATACAGTTCAACTCCGGATTTGGAGCCTGTCTAATACTGAAAAACGGAGAGGTTCCAGCGATTAAGGCTTACGGTAGTGTGTTGGAAGATGCTGTGAGTAAAACTGCTTCAAATGTCTTTGGTTAGCTATCGACTCGTTCATTCAAATGTGCTTCTATTCCGTTGTTTTTCTATGTAAACATGCACAAGTCTGACATGTAAAACTCTTCCGCTTACTACTGCTAACATTAAATCGCATACAAGTGTCCATTAACCAAATTGTATCCTCATAAACCACAAGTAAACACACAAATGTTGTGATACTTGCGATCATGGCATGCCGCTAAGCATATATGAGTTACAGTAGCGTTACATACCATTGAGACATCCTGCTGTAGTTATCATTGCTGCTTCTCCTGTTCAATTTCAACCTCTAGATCGGATTCTGGATCTGTGTGTGGCTAAAACTGAATGATCTTAATGGTTTGTTTGGGATAACGTTTTTTTTGTGTGTGTCGACGTTCAAGGATGTCAGAGCTTGTAGACGCTCTCAACGGAATAGCCACCGCACTCATCATTCGTTAGCTCCGCCCACACGATACACCTCCAGCCGCTTTTTCGGAAACACTCGGTACAGCGTATCTGTCTTTTATAAATATAATAAAACTAAACATTTATCGGAGATTTGAAGGATGCAATACTACTCTATAGGTAAGCCCGTTTGTGAATACCCAAACTTACAACTGTGGGTATTATTTATTTATTCATTTTTTATATTGGATTCATGTAAACCTATTAGGAGCCCTCCAAAACAAAATTAGGAACCTTTGAAACAGCATAATATAATAACAGGGGCACTTTAATAAAAAACATTTCTAGTGTAATGGTCAGTACAATGTTTCATTGTCATTTTCAAAGGTATTGTGAATTATGATTTTAAAAAGGGGAATATTCATAATTCATAATATTTTTTGTGTGCTTTCTGTCATTGTTATGAGTGCCTCAGTGGACATAACTGTCATCTGCTCAGTAGCTTTTATTGTCTTTAACTGAAAACAAAGATTACATTTCAATAACAAACTGTATGCAATTATATATATACATATATATATATATATATATATATATATATATATATATATATATATATATATATATATATATATATATATATGATTTTGATATATATGAGCTTTTTACAGAGAACTAAAGAGCCACGAGTCTGCTATGCGCCATATGTCGGTCTTTCTGATACAAAATCAGGCCAAATCCTCCTGTCTCAGCAGTAATCCATTCCACTCTTTGACTCCCAACTTAATTCCCTGAAGTTGATACCAGCCTTGGTTTAGACATTGAAAAGATAAACCCCCTGACTAAACCTAGCTCGAAGCCCCTGACTGCGTTAACGCCTCGTTTCGCCTAAACGAAACGCTTTTTATTGCTCCAAAGGAGGATTACAAGACTGTTTAACCTTGTGATCGAGCATACATTTTAAAAAGATTACAATTTCACAAACATGAGGAAGATGTGAGTTTTCTCAGGATTATCACAGGGAATACCAGACCCCGCTTGGCCTTGTTGTAGAAGTGAAGAGAGTGAAATGAGGTCTTGCTATCAGGTGCGTGGGTTCTAGATTGGCAAATCAGCTGTGAAAAGGAAAACCACTGCTGGGAGGGTGAAATTAAGGCTTGTCTGAGGAGAAGTCACATCTGAAAAACCTCCAAAAGTAAAATGGTCCATTAGAGACTTGTAAAAACTGCTGCAGTTCATGATGCTAAATAGCACATGCAAGAAAGAGAAAGATAGGTTAAGATGGGGTAATACATCCATCCCACCTTTCATTTTCTTCCCGACATCTCAGGATATTTCATCTGAACGGATTAATTAAATGGCTATGCTCTTATTCATTTTGGCATGTCAACAGGAAAATAACGTTTTGGGGCATTTGATTGTGATTCTGTGATATTTTGGTAACCCTTTATTTTACAGTGTCCTTGTTACATGTATAGTAATAACAGTAAATTAGACATCATTTGCATAAGATCATTTTAAAAATCACATTACAGCTGGGACAAGTTTACCCCAATAGCGTGGCTGTAACCTAATAATATATTATTTTCCCCAAATAATATATTGGATGATACATCATTGTTTTCTACATGCTAAACTCCTAATATGTTCTTATATGTTAGTGAAAACACAATGTTCTTAAGGGGGTCGTCTTATCCCATCGTCTCCTACAGAAAAAAGGGTAGAAGGAAGACTGAAAGAGAGAATGATCTGCTCCTCAGAAAACTGTTAATGTTTGTCTGCGGGTGGTTGAGTTCAGCTCAGTTCACATCGGCAGCGCATTGGGCATGGACCACACACACACATACACACACGCGCACACAGGGCCGGCAGCATTACGGCCTAATCGATTGCCATGCCATTACTGAATCAAAATAAATAAAGTGCATTGCGTCGGTTTGGGGTAATTAAGCAACAGCAAAGTGAATTGTATGATTATCCGCATCCATTGTATTTATTTAATATATTTCATGCATTTAATTGTGCACTGGAGGATATGGTTGGAATGAATAAATCATTATTTGCCTCATTAGATTTCCTCTCCAGATGAGCGTTGCGCACTTCTGGGCCTGTTTTTTTTTTAGTCGATGCCGTACACCAGTCACGTTCCACTGTTGCTGTCTCTTTCTATTATAAAGGCATAAAAGACTCGCTGTTTCTCTCTGGTTTTGAGCTATTGATATACACTTGTGTTTTTTTATTCGCTGTGAAATAGTTGGGTGGGCAGACAGTTGAGACGAGCCTGAAATTGGACAGTCCGGGTTATTTGAGAAGCAGAGCAAGATCGGTTGAAAACACATTCAAAGAGTTGAAGCGAAGAGTTCAAGAAAACAATCACTTTGAGAAACACACTCACCGTACAAGAGCCGCTGAAGGACACGCTAAAGAAGCAGGACGTTTGCGGTACTGCCAGCGTTCTCTGGAGAAATCTGCCCTGAACTCTTGACCTGTGAAGCCCCTCTGACAGCCCCTGACATTTGCAGTGGGAGTGGGCTGATTGGAAGAGGCTGGGCCGATTGGGTTCGGGTTGTGGAAACAGATTGCGACACACTGGTTGCCTCACCTTCCGCTGTCATCTTCGGAATGATGTCACAGGAACGTTTCATGGCCTGAATGGCGCAGTAGCGACAACAGACAGTAGTTGTTTTTACAGGTTTACATATGTAATAAGCCATATGGGTCACATTATATCAGCACCTCAACTGGTGGGCTTAACTGATTGGGTCACAGAAATGGTGCTCCGTATTCAGGCCAAATTCCAAGCTTGGAGCCCTTTCCTCGGACAGCACGCCAAATATGCTTATTTTATACTATATCTAATTATATTTAAGTGTTAACTCGTGAATACAGAGAAAACCAATGCTTAATGCAAAAAATATATATAAATGAATCATATACTTCCATATAGTTGGAATAGTATCAACTTTTAAAAAGGAGGGTAAACACTCCCTATTTCTTTTGTTTTGAATGTTATGGACTGTTGTTTATTTCTACACAGTCTTGTGGTCATTTTTTCTTTCAAAGGCTGTTAGTATTTATGACCCTGGACCACAAAAGGATAAAACCTTTTTTTTAATTTTTTTTATTTAGATTCATGCATCATCTGAAGGGTAAATAAATAGGGGTTGTTTAGGATAGGACAATATTTGGCCAATATACAATTATTTGAAATTAAAAAATCTAAATATTGAGAAAATCGCCTTTAAAGTTGTCCAAATTACATCTTTAGCTATGCATATTACTACTAATAATACATTTTTGATATATATGCAGTAGGAAATTTGTGAACATGATATTTACTTTTTGGCATAAAAGAAAAATGGCCACAAATATACCTGTGCGACTTATGACTGGTTTTGTGGTCCAGGGTCACAATTGATCAAAAATACTAATATTATTACAATGCTACCAAAATATCAGTACTGAGAGCATTGAATTCTTCATTTTAGAAAATCTTATACTTCTTTTTCAGAATAGAACATTCAAATGATTGAATTTAAACAATTTGAAATCCTTTGTGACATTATAATATATATATTCGTCTTTACTGCCAATTTTTATATTAATGCGTCCATTCTGAATAGCATTATTCATCTATTTGACCCCTAACTTTTGCAAATTAGTGTACAGATGTATATATTAATTTGATTCTAAGAAAAATGCTGTTTCTGTTCAATAAGCAATATTGATACTGTGTTTGGTAACCAATTGGCCTCCAACCATAACTGTTGCTTTATACAAGGAGTATCAGTTTTGTTGCATTCTAGAATTGTTAACTGCTATGGATCTTTATTGTCCAGCTGGTCTTCTACAGAAAATGTGCAGATGGTTGTTGTGATTTTTTTTTATTTTTTTTTGTAAGTCAGGATTTGTGTACTGTCTCAAGTTGCTCTTTGTTGAATCAATGGCTGGTGCAGGTTCTGTCTGCTGTCCCCGTACAGAACAGAAGGAGAGACATCTAGTGGCACACAAAGATACAACAGTTTATCATGTTGTTATAGCACCGCACTGCACAAACAGCCAAAACTCCTCCGAGAGTCCTTATAAAAGCTTATTTTCTTCGTATAACCAGACCCACGCAAAATCCTAAACTTCCTCCACTCTTTGCATGTTAGTTTCTTTGCTAATTTGATAATACTTTCTGCTACCAATAACAGTCTCTTAATACTCTTAGCTCTGTTAACCTATTTCACCAAATTATTTTGACCATATTTTACATTTAAATCAGGTGATAATTTGACCTGCACAGGAGTTGAACGTAATGTAGATGTACCTCTGTAACCAAGCCAATATAAACAGAGATACATGTGTAGTCCTAAAATCAGAGAGATTCGAAGAGTAGAGATTCATGGTATATTATCTTAATCTATATCAATCTATTGGAAAAAATGACAGACTTTCAGAGAACGAAAGACAAATACAGCAGTGTGGGGGGTAAAAATCTTGTTTTAATAATGCTTTTAATAATAATAATTTAATGATTTTACTCCTCAGCGGGTAAATATAAACTAAATTACCAAAAATGAGCTCTGGTATAATAATTTATTCTAAATGATTGTGCAAATCAATGAAATTATGGTTTTATTATCTCACGCCCTGCCAAGATCAGTGTATAGTTCCACATTTCTTTAATCACAAAGAGGAGCGCAATTAAAACGAGGCCATATATCATTTCTCAAGGTCTGTGAAAGCTCATAAGGAGACAATGAGGTGTTATTATGTTGGTTTTATTGCAGACATTTACTTTATGGAGGTCACTCATATTAAAGTTTTTCACAATTGCTAAGACACTGAACCCCATTCTCTGAACCTAAAGACATTCTCACTCAAATTTGTGTTGTACAACGTTAAACACAAGTTGCAAAAGGTAAACACAACTACAACAAAGCTATCATGGTTTAATGCCCACTATGGCTCTAAATTGTCCACACTCGTTTCTAATGAACAACCCAGCAAAATAGAAGTCTGTTCAGAGTGCAAAGATGCACTGAATGTTGGAGAGTGTTGTTCCTTTGTCCGGCAACAGACAACATTGCCTTCGACGTGGACAAATTCCTCAAGCTGGACGCAGCTTGAATACATGATTTTAAAGCAGAATTAATATCTCACTGGCTTTGATTTTGCAGTCGCACAACATTTTTGAGTGTGATTTTTTTTGAGTATGTATGTAGCATGCTTTTTTATTTCGAGTTTTCTTTGGCCTTTTGGACTTTTGCATTTAGACTACTGTATTTATAAAGTATGCAAGTGCTGAATACGGACATTCAAGAGTATACAATATACAATACATAAAATGCTATACTTGGAGTGCATACGGTATACAACTTATACACCTTACTTAGTTCCAGTTTCTATACGTTTTCACACAATTGGAGATGTAGTTTACAATGTGTACAATATGTATTTTTTTCTGTAACCTCTTGCTCAGGATGCTGTTCTACATTTTTTATGTAGTGTCCGATGAATGACATGTAGTGTTAATATATTGACTGAAGTGTGTATGATTTTTTGAGGCGATTGTTTGACAAGTTTCGTGAATATAGTTTTTGAATTTAATTTGGTTTTCTGTTTAATGTTGTCTTAGCAATTGTGAAAAACTGCATACATTACATATTTACTGTATATGCGTCTCATTTTTTTAAAGTATTGTATTGAGAAATTGCAAATCTTATTTTAAGCTAATACTGTCTATGATAATAAACAGTATAATATGTCAGCAAACTTTCCAGTAAGAGGCTTCAGTGAGTTTGATGGTGACTTAGTTTTTAGCTGTTGAGAGTAAAAAAATGACTCACGTTTTTATTCTCTCTTTCCTTCTTAACAGTACTCAGTATCCGTGGAGCTCAGGAGGAGGAGCCACCAGATGCTCAACTCATGCGATTGGACAACATGCTGCTAGCAGAGGGCGTGTCCGGACCCGAGAAAGGAGGCGGGTCTGCCGCAGCCGCCGCGGCCGCTGCTGCAGCAGGCGGCGCCGGGTCCGATAACTCGGCCGAACACTCAGACTACCGGGCCAAGCTGTCCCAGATCCGTCAGATCTACCACACAGAACTGGAGAAGTATGAGCAGGTGAGCGAACAGATGGTGAGTCTGGATTTCAGAGACTGACCTCTGTAAATTTAAATGTTTTTAAAAACAATAACAAAGAAAGACAAATACTCTCTTAAGGATAGGATATTTGTCCAGGAGAGCAGCTCCTGTAGTTATGTTTACATGCACAGAGACTGATCCTTGCGCCGCCCCTCTGTGCATGTTCAGGCGTGTAATGAGTTCACCACCCATGTGATGAACCTGCTGAGGGAGCAGTCTCGCACTCGGCCCATCTCCCCCAAAGAGATCGAGCGCATGGTGAGCATCATCCATCGCAAGTTCAGCTCCATCCAGATGCAGCTTAAACAGAGTACCTGCGAGGCGGTCATGATCCTGCGCTCCCGCTTCCTTGACGCCAGGTCTGTATGAGTGTATATGTGTGTGTGTGTGTGTGTGTGTGTGTTTGTGGAAGTATCTCATACACTTTATGAGATAGCATAAATACATTTTATGAGCATCTCACACAGCCGGTTCAAATGTGAAGGACTTTCTGAACACTGTAGCTTCTGAATCAAGCTGGCTTTGCTCTTTCCCTTTCTCATTCTCTCTTTCTCCTTCTCGCTTTCTCCCTTTCTTTCTTTCTGTTCTGTCAATTTCCATTAGACGAAAAAGGAGAAACTTCAATAAGCAGGCCACAGAGATCCTGAACGAATACTTCTACTCCCACCTAAGCAACCCATACCCCAGCGAGGAGGCCAAGGAGGAGCTGGCAAAGAAATGCTCCATTACAGTCTCACAGGTGAGACTCACCAACCTTCACCTCATACAGTGATGATGATGATGATGATGATGATGATGATGATGATATAAGTTTATTGTCAGACAATTTCTAGTCTGAAATGTTGTCTTGTGCTACAGTAAATTCTGTCACAAATGCAAAACCATACTACAATCAAATCCTTTACAATCACACACGTTTGGTTTGCTATCTTTCTGAGGACTCTAGCTTAGAAATCTAGATGTATCCTAGTGGCAGCAAATCTAATTTGCAGCCAGGGTCGTCTAGCAACTCTCAACTCTAGCAACTCTCCGTTGAAAATCCAAACTCTGGTCAGGCCACTCAAATCGTGAATAGAGTCAGTGGGCGGGCTTATCATAATGACGGCAGAGTTGCGGAGGTTCCGCGTGCTACTTGAAAACAAGGAAGCTGGCGAACGGCCGTCTTTCGAATTGGCTTTGGCCACGACTTTGGAAGACTTGGAGTTAAGCTTTTCTTTGAGAAACGAACAAAGAATGGCACTGAAGTCATTCTATAAAAAAGGAAGATGTGTTCTGAGTTTCTCCGACCTGATACGGCAAAAGTTAAATCTATCAACTAGCTCCGCTTCACCTTCTTCGTTGCTCTCCTATTGCATGCAGGGGTCTTTGAAAAACAACCATTTATCCGGCCCCCCGGATTGTGACCTACCAACGGTGTGTTCCCAGACTCAACTTCATCTTGATGTGGGTCTGACTTGTCAGGCTAGGGACTCTCCATAGGCATAATGGTTTTTATATTGTACAAACTATATTGCCTTCCCCCTACGCCCCTAAACCTACCCATCAAACAAAATGTTTTCCATTTTTTTATTTAAAAAAAGCACAGTTTATTATGTTTTTTAAGCCATTTTGTTTGCAAGGACACAGGAAGTGTCCTTATAAACCATGTTTATGTTGTAATACCTGTCACTATACACACACACACACACACACACACACACACACACACACGCGCACACACACACACACACACACACACACACACACACACACACACACACACACACACACACACACACACACACACACACACACACAGTCGTGTTTCCATGTTTTATGGGGACTTTCCATAGGCGTAATGGATTTCATACTGTACAAACTGTACATCCTATACCCCTACACTGCCCCTAAACCTAAACCTACCCATCACAGGAAACATTCTGCATTTTTACTTTCTCAAAAAAACTCCTTCTGTGTGATTTATAAGCTGTTTTCCTCATGGGGACCTAAAAATGTCCCCACAAGGACAAGGATTTCGGATTTTGCCATCTTTGTGGGGACATTTTGTCCCCATAACGTAGGGATTACCAGGTCTCTCTCTCTCTCACACACACACACACACACACACACACACACACACACACACACACACACACACACACACACACACACACACACACACACACACACACACACACACACACACACAAAGCCCAGTATAGATTTA
This sequence comes from Pseudorasbora parva, assembly GCF_024679245.1. Lineage (NCBI taxonomy): Eukaryota > Metazoa > Chordata > Actinopteri > Cypriniformes > Gobionidae > Pseudorasbora > Pseudorasbora parva. The sequence goes on from NC_090180.1 coordinate 14,018,060, forward strand.
ATTTTTATGTAACTTATTAAACTCTAATACAGCTTGATGCATAAAGGAATGCTTTAATGCAGTAACAGTGACACAGAATACATTAAATGCTTAGACATTTGTAGTACAAATAAACTAAAGAGCTATCAAATAACATTAAAGTTGAATATTGATTTAACCATTAATTCTTGTTTTCTCAGGTATCAAACTGGTTTGGAAATAAGAGAATCAGATACAAGAAAAACATTGGAAAATTCCAAGAAGAAGCCAACATGTACGCTGCCAGAACCGCCGCCAGCGCAACCAACGTCTCCACCCACGGCAGCCAAGCCAACTCGCCTTCCACACCAAATTCAGCTGGTGAGTATTGCAATAAATCAACACACAAACAACAAATGTTGCTTTTTTTATTGGTCTCCAACAATTTTTTTGAATATTGTGTAGAATAGCAACTTTAATGTCACCAACCGGCAAAAAAAGTTTTTTTTTTTCAACTCTCAGACTGAATATATTTCATCCCGCATTTATTTGCATGAGGCATGAAATATACATATGCTTGATTTTGGTGGACAAGATCTGCTTCGCTGCTGCTGCTGCTGCTGCTAAGCAAATACAATATATTTTTCAGCTTAGTCAAAATGACAAATAAACGAAATGCTGCTGCAAGAAATAGAATCACCGTATCACATCTCTACGGGTGGCACTGGGGGGAGGAGGGAGGATAACAGAAGCTTTCATGTCTAGCAGTGTGCCGATCGCAGGCTAGGATACAATATATAAATGGTTATGTGGATTTGGAAGAACTTCTGATTGGCTGTTGCCACGGCGTTGAAAGAACCAATCTACGTTGGTTAGAGTTTAATGCTTGAACTATGTACTTCACCATTGTAATGTTTTGAATATTCCACAATTGCCTACCTTTAAGACACTTCCTTTAATGTAGCATTCCCATAATGCCTCTCTGTAGGAGAGCCAAATCCTCCTTTTCTTGGTCTACATCAGCAACCTGACCTGCAGCACAGCTCGTACAAATCTCTCGCTTTTCATCACAAAAAAATAATAATAATAATAACTTTTTACTCATTGATTTCTCAGCTTTTTTCCCCCAATTTTGCCAGTTTGACTTCACAGTTATTTAACTAAAATGATGTTTTGCTTTATCTGGATTGAACGCACCTAAGGTACCAGCTGGCTTGGTCACTGTTGTCTGGTTGACCTCCTGGATGTCATTATGAAGAGATGGTCAAGCCTTTTGTCATATAGCCTTGAAGTGATTAGAGGTCCATGTACATTTGATTAGTGCCCTGCAGCTTTTAAAGCGGAAATTAAGTTAAGCCCTGCTCTCTCTTAAACATCTAGGGCATCTTGCGTCGTCTCCTCCATTAAAAGGCAAATAGCATTCTTTGATTCCTTGTGTGACTCAATTAGCACATCCTGAATGACTTGCCTGTGGCTGTGTAACTGTACTGTCCATCTTATATATCACTGTACTATTAATAATCCTTATCTTCACCCATTGTTGTTCTAGACACACTTTAATAGCTATTATAGGTTTTTGTTTCAAAGCTGCACTATGTAACTTTTCCGTCCGCTAGAGGTCGCCTATTCAAAACAAATGTGTGTAGTTTGATGATGCCAAGTTTGAGCGCAGAATCATGGGACATGTGGTCTTCACCTCACAGCCGTTGGAAAGGAATCAGATTGGACTAGAAATCATGTTCATGGATGCGATTATTAACGTTACTGTAGCGTGAAGCAGAGCAGGCCGCTCTGTAAACACACAGCTCGCGGGCAGCGGGACTTTTATTATGAAGGGACATAGTAGTCGGCGCCATTTCCCCTTTTTTGGTCATGAATATGAGGTAACGCAGCTCTGTTTATCATATTACATACATTTAAGGGTGTTGAAAATGATGTTATGACGTTACTCTGTGCGTTCGCTCAGAGGCTGCTGTGACACTTGTTCACACTGCTAAGAGTAAAGCGCTTCTGCAGAATAAACCGGAAACCGAGAGTAATGCAGATATGACACAATTGACAGGCGACTCCCTCAGACGTCCCGGCTCCTTGGTTAAAATAGCAATTCTCACAATTCACAAATAGTTGGAAACATTTGGCATACTGTAGGAACTCAACTGAACTAAATATATAACACTGACCTGGTGATTCTTGGATATTTTACTGCATAAATACTACATAGTACATCTTTAAGGTAAAGGTGCAGTCACATTAGCAACATTTCTGTGATATGTCTATTGTCATAAAAATGCCATCTCACACAGATGTCACTTACAAACCATGCAGCTTTCTGTTGGTCAGTTCTGCAAATCCTCATGACCAACTTGAACCGGATGAGAAATCTGCATGGGGAAATATTGTGAAATCCCAGAATGGTTGAATAAGATGGGATTTCACCCACAATGCTAAATGTGACCACACCTTAAAATTATGTACATTTGTGACACTACATTACAACTCTCCCTGTTGAAAGAAAGCAGCTTAAACTTGCCTAAGGAGGTCAGCTAGTCACCCAGCCATGCCAAGATGGTCAGGCAGGTCTGTTTCGATGGTTTTAGAGGGGTTTGGGTACTGGCCTACCAGCTAAAGACCAGCATGACCAGGCTGAGAACAGTAAACAACCTTAGGCCGGTTCAGCAGGACTGTTCCAAAACCCAGTGAGCTGCCTTGCTGTCGACTTTCTATATAGACAGCATCCTAATCGAAAAGTAATCTACAAGGGCCTGATTTATTATGTCCTCGAGCATTAAAAAGGTGTAGTGCTTATATGAAGCACACTGGAGACTGGACTAGACAATTGATTTAGGGCTGGTGATAAATCAATATTGTTATTTATCAATAAATACATAAAATAAATCCAGAATATTATTGATGATAAACGATTGAATCATTTTCTGCATTTAGCGCTCAGAGTGTGTATCGCTAAAAAGTCTGCATATTCCGCGTGTCTTTATGTGATAAATGGCATTGTTTCATCTGCTACATGTACTCAAGCACATGGGAGGATCACTGTGTTTTCATCTCACCATATTTTCTCATATTTCATTTGAGAAAAGCTATTGTCAAATTCACACGGAAATTCAAAGGTCTTGACGTCAATCCGCCAAAACGAAAGTTCTTGAACAATTTGTGACAGTAAAATATTATTGTACATTAAAATGTGCAGTAAACACTTTATTTTACAGTGTCCTTGTTACATATGTTACATGTACTTGCCATAGTATTAACAGTAAATTATGCATAATTATATGCAACTCTAATTCTACCCTAACCCTACACTGTAAAAAAATGTCCATAAAAATAGGGCACAATGTACTGTATAAATATGAAGGAATTTTCCGTATTGGTTTTTTACAGGTGTTTTACCTGTATTTTGAATTACACATCGCATTAGTTTCAGTTTTAAGAAAATGGAAATTAATAGAAAATTCTGTAAAATTACTGGATAATGTACTGGCAGAAAATTACCAGTACATTTTCCATTTTTATTTTTACAGTGTATAGTAAGTAGTTAACATGTAGTTAATTAATATTACTTAAATATATAATTACACTGGAACAATAACACCGTAAAATAAAGTGTAACCAAATGTACTTCTCAAAGTAATAATTATTATAATGTATTTTTTTTCCTTTTTAAGAAATATCACATAACCAGGATATTTTTATCCATGTTTTATTTCACACAATATACAAGTTCTGCAGTACTAATTAACTGTAATATTTTGATTACATACTTAAATATTAATTAAATTAAAGTTTTATGAATTATTTTCTTTAGAAAACATTTTTAACAGAAAAGTGTATTAAATCATAAAACACAGAATCCAGAAAAAAATTCATAAAATTGAAAACAGAATATATTAGGGAGATAATTAATAAAATGGATTTTAAAATGAATAAGTACAGCTTCCTCTGTCTAATTTATGAACAATTACAGGTCCTTCTCCAAAAATTAGCATATTGTGATAAAGTTCATTATTTTCCATAATCTAAGGATAAAAATTAAACTTTTATATATTTTAGATTCATTGCACACCAACTGAAATATTTCAGGTCTTGTATTGTTTTAATACTGATGATTTTGGCATACAGCTCATGAAAACCCAAAATTCCTATCTCAAAAAAAAAAAATAGCATATTTCATCCGACCAATAAAAGAAAGGTGTTCCCTTTCAGTCGGTCACGTTCGACGTACGTCAGAACTGAACCGACGAATTGGGATCTGCCCTCAGAGACCTATCCACTTCGAGTGTAAAAAACGAGCCAATCGGAGATTGGCATGTGATCCACACATTCCACGCTCCGCCCCGCAGCGCGGGTATAAATAGGAAGTGGAATGGTAGATCAAATGCTTTCAACTTCGGAGCCGAACAGTTCATGCTGTTTCCACGAAGAGTGTTTAAAAGAGTCTTGGAGAGAGGAAGGAGAACTGCCAGTGCGGGTGTTACAGCGCTTCTCAGCGAGAGACCGACCAGTTGCAATTGTTTGCATTCATTCAAAAAGAGCTTCCTTTGTTGGTTCGCTGGGCGTTTTCCCCTGTTTGAGTGTCACACGCAGGCTTGCATTCGGACTGCGTGCTGACCGCGGTCATCTCCCTGAGTGCTTCAGCACAACTAAAAGAGCAGTTTTCCATCCTAAAAGAGCAACACGGTTTGACCCTGCGTCTTTTTCAAGATGTCATTCAAACCGTGTGTTTCTGGGTGCGGTCGCTTTCTGTCCCCGCTTGACGGTCATGTTCGTTGTCTCTCGTGTCTGGGCACTCAGCACGCAGAGGCTGCGTTCGTGAATGACTCATGTTCCCATTGCGGGAACATGACCATCGCAGTGTTACGGTCCAGACTCCAATACCTCAAGGCAGGTGGAGCACCCTCGCGCATCCCCCGGTCTAGCGGTCCTTCTGCGCCTAAGCAGAGGGCTGCTACTCTGGCTGATGACTTGGGTGGGGACCTGAGGGTGACGGTCAGGGCAAACCCGCCGGGTCATATGGCTCCTCGGGCCCCTCCCCCCTCCGCTGCGCCGGTGGAGTTTCCAGAGGAGCGTGCTGACCTCTCACGTGGAGTGCCAGCCGTTTCCTTTGGGGCTCCGGCGGAGGACAGGATGTCGGTCGCTGCATCGGGGGACGAGCTAATGGGCTCTGAGGATGAGGATTCGGCTGCGCTGCCCCCTTCGGGTGTGACAGCGTTGCCCGAGTCTGACCCAGAGCTTACGGCTATGCTTTCCCGGGCCGCCGCAAGCGTAGGGCTCGAGTGGAACCCTCCACCGTGTCCCGAACCTTCGCGGCTGGACGATTGGTTTCTCGGGACGGCCCGTGCTGGTTCTCAGCGCCCCGCCCCGGTGCCTTTCTTCCCGGAAGTGCATCAGGAGATCTCGAAGTCGTGGGCAGCGCCGTACAGCGCTCGCTCGCGATCGACGGACTCCTCCGTCCTCACCTCCCTCGATGGCGGTGCGGTGAAGGGTTACGTGGGAATCCCCCCGGTCGAGCGGTCTGTGGCGATGCACCTGTGTCCCAAGACCGCTGCGGACTGGCGTGGTGCCCCGCGTCTCCCCTCCCGGGCGTGTAAGTTCTCGTCCGGGCTGACCGGCAAGGCTTACACAGCCTGTGGAGAAGCCGCATCGGCTTTGCATGCCATGGCGCTCCTGCAGGTCTACCAGGCCAAAGCGCTCATGGAACTGCACGAGGGAAGTTCCGACCAGGGCGTTATGCAGGAACTGCGTGCGGCGACGGACCTCGCTCTACGAGCGACGAAAGTCACTGCACGCTCCCTGGGTCGGGCGATGTCCACTCTGGTGGTCCAGGAACGCCACCTGTGGCTGAACCTGGCAGATATGCGTGAAGCGGACAAGGTCCGCTTCCTGAACGCCCCTATCTGTCAGGCCGGCCTCTTCGGCGACGCCATCGAGGACTTTGCCCAGCAGTTCTCGGTGGCCCAGAAGCAGACGGAGGCTATCAGGAACATCCTGCCCCGGCGACCTGCTGCTGCCTCCACCCAGTCGCCGGCCGCAGCTCCCCCGCCTGCTCGTCGCCGAGGGCGTCCCCCAGCGTCCGCCTCCGCCCCTGCCAAGCCAAAGCAGCAGCCTCCACAGGCCAAGCAGGGTGCCGGGCGCAAGGGTGGCGCCCAACCTGTCCAGACCGCTAAGCCTGCCGGCAAGCGCAAGGGGAAGCGGCCCTGAGACAGGCAGCCCAGGGAGGACAGGAGCTGCTCTTCGGGAGATGATGTCCGCATCCCTCCCACACCCCCCGGAGGAGGACCGGGGGGTCCCGACTGGTCCGAAACATCTGCCGCCAGCTCTCCGGAGCTCGGCGGTACCCACATACTCACAAAAAGAGCAGTTTCCTATCCCCCTGGGCCCCAAGAGGGTCAGGGTGGCAGTTCACGACGCCTCCGGGCCTTGTCTCTCCCTCCCTCCCCTCCCCTCGCCAGGGGGCAGCAGAGTGGGCTCCGAGGACGCCTCCGGGCCTTCTCACCCACTCTCTGCCTCTCCCGGGAAAGCTCAGACAACACTCCGGGCCGCCCACGGGCCTCCCGAGTCGGGTCTGAACATCCCACCTCTCTGCCTCCGGGCAGCGAGCAGTCGAGCGGGCTCCGAGGACGCCTCCGGGCCTTCTCACCCGCTCCCTGCCCGCACCAGGAGAGCTCGCGCGACACTCCGGGCCGCCTCCGGGCCTCCCGAGTCGAGCCAGAGCTCTCCGATGCGCTGCCCCACCCCGGGCATGTCTGTGGTGCCGTTGGTCCCGCTGGTACGGTCCCTGGGAGCGTGGCTACAGCTCCCTCGACCGTCCCGTTGGCTCATCCGTACCATCAGACTCGGCTACGCGATTCAGTTCGCGCGCCGGCCACCCAAGTACAAGGGCATCCTCTTCACCTCAGTGCGAAGCAGCGATGCTCAAGTCTTGCGGTCAGAGATCGAGGTCCTACTGGCGAAGGACGCGATCGAGCCGGTTCCTCCAGCCGAGATGAAGACAGGGTTCTACAGCCCTTACTTCATCGTGCCCAAGAAAGGGGGTGGGCTCCGGCCAATCCTGGACCTGCGCGTCCTGAATCGGGCCCTGCACAAGCTCCCGTTCCGGATGTTAACGCAGAAACGCATTTTTCAATGCATCCGTCCCCAGGATTGGTTTGCAGCGATCGACCTGAAGGACGCGTACTTTCATGTCTCTATACTCCCCCGACACAGACCGTTCCTACGCTTTGCGTTCGAGGGGAAGGCATACCAGTACAAAGTCCTGCCCTTCGGGCTGTCCCTGTCGCCTCGCGTCTTTACGAAGGTCGCGGAGGCAGCCATTGTTCCACTCCGAGAACGCGGCGTTCGCATCCTCAACTATCTCGACGACTGGCTCATTCTCGCCCAGTCTCGGGAGCAGTTGTGCGAACACAGGGACATGGTGCTCAGTCACCTCAGCCAGTTGGGCCTTCGGGTCAACCGAGAGAAGAGCAAGCTCTGTCCTACGCAGAGAATCTCTTACCTCGGTATGGAGCTGGATTCGGTCAGCCAGACTGCGCGCCTCACGGAGGAGCGAGTCAGGTCGGTGTTGAACTGCTTGAATATGTTCAAGGGCAGAACAGCGGTCCCACTGAAACTTTTTCAGAGGCTCCTGGGGCATATGGCATCCGTAGCCGCGGTCACGCCGCTCGGATTGCTTCATATGAGACCGCTCCAACACTGGCTTCATGGCCGAGTCCCGAGGTGGGCGTGGCAGAGCGGCCAGTACCGGGTCCCAGTGACTCCTTACTGCCGCCAAACCTTCAGCCCGTGGTCCAACGCTTCGTTTCTCCGGGCCGGGGTGCCCCTAGAACAAGTGTGCAGGCATGCTGTGCTATTCACGGATGCCTCATCCACGGGTTGGGGGGCCACGTACAACGGGCATGCAGTTGCGGGTCTGTGGACGGAACCGCAAGTGCATTGGCATATCAATTGCCTCGAGTTGCTAGCAGTACACTTGGCACTGCGCCGCCTCAAGGGGCCGCTACGTGGCAAGCATGTACTGGTCCGTACGGACAGCATGGCGGCCGTTGCGTACATCAACCGTCAGGGTGGTCTACGCTCCCGTCGCATGTTCCAACTCGCCCGCCACCTGCTCCTGTGGAGTCAGAAGCATCTGAGGTCGCTTCGGGCCATGCATGTCCCTGGTGCGCTGAACCAGACAGCCGACGAGCTCTCTCGGCAGCCAGCACCTCCGGGAGAATGGCGACTCCACCCCCAGGCGGTCCAGCTGATATGGGACCAGTTCGGAGCCGCACAGGTAGACCTGTTTGCCTCTCCGGACTCGACCCATTGCCAGTGGTACTATTCCCTGACCGGGGGTACCCTCGGCACAGATGCACTGGCGCACAGCTGGCCCCGGGACCTACGCAAGTATGCGTTCCCCCCAGTGAGCCTTCTTGCACAGACCCTGTGCAAAGTCAGGGAGGACGAGGAGCAGGTCTTGTTAGTTGCGCCATATTGGCCCAACCGGACCTGGTTCCCAGAACTAACTCTCCTCGCGACAGCCCCTCCTTGGCCCATTCCCCTGAGGAAGGACCTTCTTTCTCAGGGACGGGGCACTCTATGGCACCCGCGTCCAGACCTCTGGAATCTTCATGTCTGGTCCCTGGACGGGACGCGGAGGTTCTAGATGGACTACCACAAGCAGTCGTAGATACCATCTCTTCAGCTAGAGCCCCCTCTACGAGGCGCCTCTATGTACTGAAGTGGAACCTGTTCGTTGAGTGGTGTTCTTCCCGCCAGGAAGACCCCCGAAGGTGTTCGATTGGTGTTGTGCTTTCCTTCCTGCAAGACGGGTTGGAGCGAAGGCTGTCTCCCTCCACCCTCAAAGTGTACGTCGCCGCAATAGCGGCGTATCACGACGCAGTCGAAGGTAAGTCCGTCGGAAAGCACGACCTAATCGTCAGGTTCCTCAGAGGTGCGAGGAGACTAAATCCTCCTCGTCCATCCTCGATACCCTCTTGGGACTTGGCTCTAGTGCTCAGAGCACTTCAGAGCCCTCCCTTCGAGCCGTTGGAGTCCATTGAGATTAAAATCCTGTCAATGAAGACAGTGCTCTTGACTGCTTTGGCCTCGATCAAGAGGGTAGGGGACCTGCACGCACTTTCGGTCAGCGAATCGTGCCTAGAGTTCGGGCCTGGTAACTCTCACGTTGTCCTGAGACCCAGGCCCGGATACGTGCCCAAGGTTCCTACCACTCCCTTCCGGGACCAGGTGGTGAACCTGCAAGCGCTGCCTTCGGAGGAGGCAGACCCAGCCCTGGCTTTGTTGTGTCCGGTCCGCGCTCTTCGCGCTTACATTGACCGGACCCAAAGCTTTCGGACCTCAGAGCAACTCTTCGTCTGTTACGGAGGCCAGCAGAAGGGGAAGGCTGTCTCCAAGCAGAGGTTAGCCCACTGGATAGTGGATGCTATAGTCTTGGCTTACCAGTCCCAAGACGTGCCTTGCCCGTTCGGTGTAAGAGCACACTCCACTCGGAGTGTTGCTTCTTCCTGGGCGCTGGCTCAAGGCGCCTCGCTGACAGACATTTGTAGAGCTGCGGGCTGGGCGACACCTAACACGTTTGCTAGGTTTTATAGCTTACGTGTAGAGCCGGTATCTTCCCGCATCCTCGCCCCTGGTGGCCAGGAGCGCTAAGTGCCCGTTCTAAGTGTCGGCTTGCAACGCCACTCCCGCCCTCTGGGCCGGATACGTGCGTTTATTGTCTCCAGTTGTGTTCCCCGGGAAACCGGCTAACCCTGTCGAGCTCCTCCGTCACCCCATGCGGTGTCAGACGTTGCGGACCGTCTGACGCTAGGCCTGCACCCGTATGCTTGTGGAACGTGGTTGTAGGCTGGGTTCCATATGTAGCGGTTCCCTCACGGCAACCCCATATGTGTATTCGTCCACGGTATCAGCTACCCTTCGGGCTAGCTCCGTGTCTTTCCCTCGACAGAGCCCGCTCTGTCGTCTCTGGGCGTGTTCTTTCCCCCCTTCAATTAGGTTGGAACCACCCCAGAGACTGCCATATGTTGCACTACCCTGCCAGGTTAGTCCTTATGTGTATTCCGCCACCACTCCTTCCCTGAAGGACGTGGCCCCGCAGCGTACCTCTTCCGAGAGGGCACGCTTCCCAGCGGTCTATGGTCACTCTAAGTGGGTCTTGCAGAAACAGCAGTGACTGACCTCCCTGCTTGGAGCCCTGACTTCCGTACCATACTAGACGGTCCAGTGCGCTCAAGCAGGACGCTGGAAGGGCCAGCATCCTGGCGTTTTCCAAAGGGATCCCAATTCGTCGGTTCAGTTCTGACGTACGTCGAACGTGACCGACTGAAAGGGAACGTCTCGGTTACGTATGTAACCCTCGTTCCCTGAAGGAGGGAACGGAGACGTACGTCCCGTCGCCAGGAGCTGTGCTTCAGCTAGGAGCCCAGTCACGTATTCGGCTCCTCAGTTGAAAAAAGCATTTGATCTACCATTCCACTTCCTATTTATACCCGCGCTGCGGGGCGGAGCGTGGAATGTGTGGATCACATGCCAATCTCCGATTGGCTCGTTTTTTACACTCGAAGTGGATAGGTCTCTGAGGGCAGATCCCAATTCGTCGGTTCAGTTCTGACGTACGTCTCCGTTCCCTCCTTCAGGGAACGAGGGTTACATACGTAACCGAGACGTTTTTCATACAAAAACCTTCAAATAATTATGTTCAGTTTTGCACTCAATACTTGGTCGGGAATCCTTTTGCAGAAATGACTGCTTCAGTGCGGCGTGGCATGGAGGCGATCAGCCTGTGGCACTGCTGAGGTGTTATGGAGGCCCAGGATGCTTCGATAGCGGCCTTAAGCTCATCCAGACTGTTGGGTCTTGCGTCTCTCAACTTTTTCAAAATTAATAAAATCTGTGAAATGCAAAATCAGAATACTATGCAAACCTTCAATAACTAAATATGTTAAATAAATCAAATATTTGTTTGCATTCAATCTCTCTTTATTGACCGATGTCTTGCTGCTGAACTTTAATGAGTCAGTTAAACCATAGCAAAAAAGACTTTAGATTTTGTGTTTTTATTAGTAAGTAAGTGTTACCTGAGGATTATTATCTACTTTTGTTGTGAAAGGGTCTTTACATTTGCTCAAAAATAGAAATGTTTTGTTATATACAAAAAGAAGCCCAGCCCAGGTTAAAAAAAGTAACACAAAAGTAATGTAACGCATTACATTTCTTAAAAAGTAACTAAGTAATACATTTAGTTACATTTAAAGGAGAAATGCGATATTGTAATGCATTACTTTTCAAAGTAACTTTCCCCAACACTGACCTTTACTTAAAATAACAGCTCTGTGTTACTAACCCTCCTTACTTCAGTCTTACTGTTGCATGACGTTTTCTTGTCTTTATCTATCCCTGTCTTTCTTTCTCTCTCTCTCTTGGCCTCTCTTCCTCTTAGGTTCTGCTGGCTCTTTTAACATGAACTCCGGGGACTTGTTCATGAGTGTGCAGTCTCTGAATGGGGACTCATACCAGGGGGGCCAAGTGGGGGCCAACGTTCAGTCACAGGTAGGGTGTACCGCTGAGAGAAAGGGCAGATTTCTAATTTCATTCAATTACACCCAATCACACATTGTGCTGTCATAATGGCGGTCCTGATTACCCAGCTCTCAAAATCACGTCACGGCTGCAGTTTGCCCAGTGGCCCTGGATCCATTAGTACTGCTATTCTTTTGTTATATTTATTAAATTTCTAACAAAGGAACCTTAGAAAAGTGCTTCTGCCTTTTTTTGCGGGGGTCCTTTTGTTAATTAAGCTTTGCTTTTCGCCGAACCCCCTTTTGCAAGCGAAGCACATGCTGTTCCTGAAATCGAATCATTTGTTCTTGCGTTAGCCCGTATTTTCAAGGGAACCTTCTCCATTAGTACCGAATGGTATGTCTCTGTCATAACTGATAAAATAGTCATCATCTTGTTGTATATCCTTGTCACAACAAAGTTCATCTCAGCTCCAGCCCGCTCATCTAAGCGTCCGATGCGTGTAGATTTCTGCTCAGCCGCGGCTGACATGACGGGCCTCCTGACCTTGAGGACGGACTGGGGTTACAGTTTGCCTCCAGCAGTCGTACACTGCTTCGTGGCCATTGTCAACTTCCAAATGAATAGACCATCAAAGACAGTCTTGGAAACAATACAGCTCTTGTCAGCGGGATTGCGTATCTGTCATGCTGTCACATCCGCCACCGTGGCTGCCTGACCTTGCCCGGCACGCTAGCATCCAAACACGGGGTGTTTCGGTTTGTCCCCTTTTGACGTTCATGGTGTTTTTCTCCCATAACGAAGCAACTTCTCTAAAGGCTCGGGGTGCTTCATGAATATTCAGTGCTGGAATCCCAGAGGAAATCTTCTGAAATGAGTTGAAATGTGGTGCAGGAATTACATGAGAGAGATTTTACATGAGGTTATTTAGTGCGTTTTTATATAATTGATAAAAATATTACATATATATATTTTTTATTTTATTCAATTTTTTTGCTAGTGGGGGCAGGACACAGTTCATTTATGTAATAAATGGGTAATCAAGAAAGAAATATATATATATATATATATATATATATATATATATATAGTTTTTAATTAGGGCTGTCAAGCGATTACACTTTTTTATTCTAATTATTTACATGATTATAATTATTTTTGTTTTTTTGTTTTTAAATGTATTACATAAAAACGTTTAGGCTATCTGTGGTTTTACAGGTAATATTTTATATTTTTTCTTGGCAAAATTAAAAAAATAACAAAACAGACAATATTGTGTCTGAAATATAACACAATATTAACTTCTCATTTACTGAACTATTGTACAAAATCAATGTTTTGTACATTTGTGTCAATATGAGTACATTTGTACTCATGCTATTCGACACAAAAAACAGCACTTGCGGGATATTGCTCTCGTTACTCATGTGATATTGCTTAACTATATCATATTATATAATTATAAGGCAAAAATTCATACAGGGGCACTTTTTCCCTGATATCTTGAATTTTAGCGCATTCTAATTGCATTTTATCGGCTCCATCACAGTGAGTTGTTGATCTGTATTGCATGTTTGTCACCAATATACTATATGATATGTAAGATAACCTCTGTTAAATGTTTCCATAACTAATTCATTGAATTTACATGTTCACACGCACAAACGCACGCACGCACGCACGCACGCACGCACGCACGCACGCACGCACGCACGCACGCACGCGCGCACGCACGCACGCACGCACGCACGCGCGCGCGCACGCACGCACGCACGCACGCACATCTTAACTTTCTAACCCACTCTCTCTCTCTCTCTCTCTCTCTCTCTCTCTCTCTCTCTCTCTCTCTCTCTCTCTCTCTCTCTCTCTCTCTCTCTCTCTCTCTCTCTCACACTCATAGGCCTACATAAGAACAAAAAAATATGAATATTAGGTGTTTTATACACCAAGCATCTTAAATTATGTAGAGTAATGCATAGCCTACCTATAGCCTAAATAATCTAACTTTCCTTTGGGTCTCAACCACACATTCACATTATTTGTTAATTACACTGTAAACATGGGTTTATTTTCTCATCAATTCAGGAACAAATTGTGTCCTTTATTTGATATCTGCAGCAGAAACATTTCATTCAGCATTTCATTCAACATTTCATTCAACATTTCATTCAACATTTCATGACCTTTTTGGTTGCCAATATCCTTTTGATATCAGGGTGACCTTTTCTCAGCACAAACGTCTTTGTTTTGTATGGGTATTGTCTGACCCTGTCTTTTGTTTGTGTTGTGTTCTTCTGTCTGCAGGTGGATACTCTTCGCCATGTTATCAGTCAGACAGGCGGATACAGTGAAAGCCTCGCTGCCAGCCAGATATACAGTCCACAGGGCATCAATGTAAGTCCATACTTACCCTCTTCAGTTTGATCGACACTTCTTTTGCTCTTGTACCTGATTCTCAAGCCCAGTGCTATTAGCCTAATACTCAAAAGTATAAAAGTAAAAAAAAAAAAATAATAATTTAAGGCAACTATATATATATATATATATATATATATATATATATATATATATATATATATATATATATATATATATATATATATATAATTACACATATCTCAAAGAGGAAAACAATATTATTATTATTAATAATAATAATTATTATAATAATTTTAATGACAATGATAATGATGAAGATAACAATAAAAGATAATAATTATCTAATAATAGAAATAAAAGAAAAAAGGAAAGGAAAAAAATAGGGTATGAGGAAGGTGACAACAGCAATAGTAATAGGAATTATTATTAATAATAACAATAATAATGATAAATGCAATTAATGAGCAATGACAAATAGTAATAATATTATCAGCAGTTGTGTAATGACAAACAAATTAACAAATATACTCATTTCTACGTTAATTTGGAGAGCAACTGTAAAATTATTACAATATAAAAATATATGTTTTTTAATTTTTTAATCAATTGACAGCATGTCATATATAATATACGTACGTACGTTCGTACATACATACATACACTCTCACAATCATTATTGATTATAATGTTTTGGTAACACTGCTCAGCTGGTCCATATTGATTAGTGGTGCCACTGGTAATAGGCACACTGGCAACAGTCACCAAGGCGACCGTAAATCAGAAATGATCAGTGTCAGTGTTACCACAGCTGCTTCAGCCACATAAACAGCACCAACATCAAAGAAGCCCAGATGCAGGTGCTTTTCTGACCACCAGACTCATTGAAAGCTTTCGATTGTGTCCTCCACCACAGCTCTGAGCGCACATTAAAAGAATTGTGTTAACCAGAGGAGACGAGCAGCTCCAACCATCGGTTTTGTACTGGGGGAGGAGTGTTTAAGAGAGGGCGAGAGAGAGAACGAGAACACAAGCGGCAGAGGCCAGCATGTAAAATCCACAGCGACAAGCCGTGTCGCCAACAGAGGAAATTGATCAGACAGTCTCAAGGGAGGGCTGAGTAGAGATTTGGGACAGCAATCCAAGTGCATTGGTCATATCACACATCTGCCACCTTAACAGCACTGACAGGGAGCCAGCAAAGTGTGAGAAGGGGAAAAAAAGGAAAAAAGACAAACACACCAACACAGTCTCTCTAAATAGCCGGCTTGAAGCAAAACTGTGTGTGTCCTGTGGAAGTGACCCAGCACTTCTGTGCCATCTATGGCTGACGGAGAGCATGTTTTGTCAGGATGGCTTAGGATGATACAAATAAATATGTGAAGCCTTTAGAATAAAATATGTCTAAATTAAATTAAACCTGAAAAGATATTTTCTCTGAACATTTCCTTTATTTAAATAGATTTTTTTTATGTAAATATTTCTTAATTAAAAAAAAGTCTGTAAAGACATTTTATCTGACATTTTATTGTTTTCCCATTTTGAATGCAATTATTTTTTAATTAAATAAGTTATATTTAATAAGATATAATTAGACTTTTCTGAATTAAACAAAACATAACTTTCATTGTGCATGTAAATATTTCTCATCTGAATGTTTATCATCTAAAAACATCTTTTATTCACAGATTTTGAACAAAGATATTTCTGAATATCTTTATATTCAGATGAAAGATGAAATATTATCATCTTTTATTCACGAATATAATGTCTTGACTGTTTTAATAAGTCTGTGCAAATTTTCTGTAATTGCTCAATCTTAAAGGGGTTATGAAGGGCTTTTAAATTTTTTTTATAATGTTCTCTGAAGTCCACTTATATTGTTATTAAAATTTTTACATCAAAAACATCTTAATTTAGAAGTGACATTCTATATTTTCTATCATGTTTTTGACCCTGTGTTTCGAACACTCCGCTCTGATGGGCGAGCGGCATTCAAAGCTTGGAAGTAAACGGCCACTGCTATTATTGGGTAGTTTTGCATAATAAAATCATTTTCAACATCCTCACAATTACACATGTGGAACGTCAGATTTAAAAAAAAAAATCTTGTTACATAGTTGCCACTGATGTCTTGATTGTGGCAAATAAAGTTTAAAGGGATAGTTCACCCAAATATAAAAATTCTGTCATCATATAACCTCAAGTTGTTCCAAACCTGTATGGATTTCTTTCTACTGCTGAACACAAAGGAAGATATTTGGAAGAATGTTTATAACCAAGCAGATCTCGGCAGCCATTGACTACCATAGTATTTTCCCACCACTATGGTAGTCAATGGCTGCTGAGATCTGCTTGGTTACAAACATTCTTCCAAATATCTTCCTTTATGTTCAGCAGTACAACGACATTCATATAGGTTTTGAACAACTTGAGCGTGACTAAATGACAGAATTTTAATTTTGGAGTGAACTACCCCTTTAAGGTTACCACGGTTATAATTGACATAGGATGACTTACAGTGTTTGGTGTAAATGGAATAATGAATTAATGTACTGCCAGATCCAATATAGTCGTGACAGCATCATCTTTTATGTTCAGTCTCTCTGCAAAGCCTGCGCCCAACTGTCTAGTTTAAAAAAACAAATCTGCAGTAAAAAGAAGCAAACAAACGAACAGTGACTAACTTCAAGATCTGACTGGAACTTTGTTCAAATTAAAGTCCGTCCACGCTGTCTTAGTGTTCGAATCGCAAGGATTGCAATGCAAAGACTGTGTTTAATAATGTGATCACATCTGACACGAGTCATTTTGGGAGCTTGGTTTTTGGGATAATAAGGACGTTCTGAAACATACAGGATCTTTTTTAGAATACAATGACCTCTTATATGTCAAAATGTCATGGAAAATTCATGACCCCTTTAAAATGTTTTCGCATATTAAATTAAAAATATTAAATTGACGCTTTTCAGTGCAGTCATTTCTATTTTAGATGTATACATTCCAGCTTAATTGATTTGATGTTCATATTAAAATATCATCAATATTTTATGCATGAGCACCTGTAACCATAAATAAAAAAGGAGAAAGCAGCATCGCAAACATTTGCATCGTAATGCTGTGATAATGTAGACAGAGAAAGTGTCTCAATCTTATTTAAGACAGAATTCACTGTCTTAAATAACATGATGTTTTTCCTTCTCCACCCAAATAAGTTATTCGCCTTTTTTTCAGCTGCGAATAATGACGGCCTGAGACATAAAGCATTTATGTGGGGGAGCTTTCCTCTCGCCCATGCGCTGTAATTACGCCTTTGAAATAGACATGGGGTGTCACCAAAGCTGAAGATTTGAAAAGTTTTTTTCTCTCCTCGCTCTGCTCTTTCTTTTTTGATTACAGACTGCCTCTATCTAAAATAACAGGCTGGGAAAATAAGAGGCTGCCAAAGCCCATTTCTAGTCCTTTTTCTGATGGCATGGAAATTGCTATTAATGCCCCAAATGCTCTTTAGGCAACCTGTCTCCCGGACATGAAATGGCCTCCGTTTTAGGTGCCCATTATACTTTCATTCCTTTAGCCAATGTGATAATTTGCAATAATTGATTCCTCCATCATCTGTCTTTTGAAAATCTTGTTCTGGAAATGACTCGGTATGACTCGTAATATGCAGCACAACGTCGTTCCTTTTTACTGCCGCGCTTCCTGCAAAAGTGTGTTTATAGTGAGGGAATTCATGACATTAGCTCTCATTTGGATTTCACGACAGGGTTTGTAGCCGGTCGAATGCGTCTTTTCATTCGGAAATATGCAGCACACTTCATCATTTTTGTCTTTTGCTTTTCTCATGAAAGGCGAACGGCGGCTGGCAAGACGCCCCGACACCCTCCTCAGTGACCTCGCCCACGGAAGGACCCGGGAGTGTCCATTCCGACACCTCCAACTGATCAGCACCATCCATCCTCAAAGCGCGTGGGATCTTCAGACTGCTCTCGCTAAAGATCCGGCGATCCTCTCGCCCTCCGCAGATTCGGATTAACCTCCCCCATGGTCATGCACAATCATGCCATACCACCGTGGAACACTTGGGATACTTTACAAGATTTTAGAAAACAATTATGAATTTGAAAAAAAAAGAAAAAAAAAAGATGTGTTTGTACAGTTTTCACAGTGTCTTTTAGGTGGCACAGGGCGACTAACTAACCTGTGACTGTTTCAGTCTCACGAGGCTATTGTTAATGATGGAACAACCAGTCGTTGTGTTTCAATTTAAATGCTTCATTCTACCTCCCAGCAAAAAGAAGAAAAAAAGAAAAGAAAAAAAGGAGAAAACAACAGTCTTTGTTTTCTAAAAAAAACAAAAAAACACTTGATATAGTGAGCTTGAGAGGAAGCTCTCCTTATTGGTACGATCAATTTGTATTGCCTCTTTTGTTCATATTTTGTTCATAGTGATATATTGACTTTGTTTTGTTTTTTGTTATTCAAAAGACCCTTCAATACCAGTTCAGCTAAATTCAAGTATTTCCTCTGACAGTTTTTGCCCTATAAAAACAGATTTTCTTCTTGTACATCTTTGTATAAAACGTGAAATACTGTAGGATGTGTGGAGGTCACTCCACTGACCATTTGAAAGCTGATGATCATGTTTTCCCCATAAAACCATTAAAAGCTGTCCGTTAGATAAAGGTAAATGCTTGCTTTTATCGTAGAGAGCAGTCCAAACAACTCTGTTGTCGTAGATTTCATTTGGAGTCATTTCCTCACTCTGTTTGTTTTTGAGGACACCGTCTGCGAGTCGATGAAAATATAACTGATTCCGGAAATGGCGGAAGCATCAAGTCATTATGGTCTGTAATGACATTTCCTCCCCGCTTTCACTTCAGATTGCTTTCAAACGCTCCCTTATTCCCTTTCTCCCTTAAGTGAAGGAATTTGACGTAAAGAGCAATATATTTGTTCGGTTTATTCAAACTGGTGTCTTTTACTACCCCGAATCATAGAAAAAACAAGCACTAATGCTCTTTATTGTTTTGAATTTAGTTTTATTATGTTCCCTTTATTCCTTATTATGTTCCGTTGACTAGCAAAAACCTTGAAGGTTTCATCAGAAGGCCACGCCATAGCAAACGCTAACCTGACATCTTGACGTTTTCCCTGTAATTTCAAGTATGAGAGCCAACTGTGAGTGTACAGTTTTAGAAACAAGCAATGTGCATTTAACGTTACAGCTGAGTGTCGCTGGTAACCGAAATCCCTTTGTGTAAACAGTGTAAAAGAATATGAAATATCATGCTCATAGCTGTTTAAACATAATGAGCTTTTCTCAGTTTTCTCTAGCATTTGTAAGGAAGTAAGAAATGTCTTCTCATTCCTTTTGGCCAATTTGTATTGCTGAAGCCACTGTTTCCATTGTGGAATCATGACTGATGTAGCGCTTCTGCCTAATTGAACAAAAATGCTCTTGAAAAATCCAATAGTTAACTAATTTTTTTGTTGAAAACATATCCCTGTCTGTCAGGGCTCCGGGTAATGAAGTTTGTTTTGCAGTACATTGAATCAGAATCCATTTAAATGGGGAAGTCATTAAGTTAATACGATTTGGACATTTCAACGGTCACTCTTAGCTGTGTTGATGCAGGTAAAGTGCCGTACAACCGTTCTTTCTATATGGACCCTATTGCCCCTGAACCCAGAAATCATTTCAGCGGCTTCTGTACAAGTTCCAAACCCTGACCTGAAGCGAAGCCGGTCTATTGTCTCTGCTCTGAAGTTTATGTTTTGCTAATATGACACCAGTTTCTAATATCATATTATCCCCCATTGTTTTGTGCACTATTACACGGGTTCTAACAAAACATTGCCAAAAAGGAAGACGCTCCACCTATTTAATGGATTTTTTTATTTATTTTTTTTTTTTTTGTGTGTGGGTGATGTTTGGGAATGTTCATCGCTATTCACTATCAAAACCAAAAATGTAAAAACTGAAAGTAGCTTATGTATGTATAAGAAACAGAAATATGTGACCGATATTTCATTGCCTTTGCCTTCAATAACTGCTTTGGTTATTCTTTTTCTTTCTTCATTGTTTTTAGCCTTTGTTTAGCTCTCATTATCAAGAAACAGCTTTTTGTTTTCTTTTTTGTAATAGTTTCAAGATAATCATGCTAATCCATATGAAAATACACGCATACGTCATCCGTTATTTGAATGACATACTTTTATGACACAAAAGTACACAAACTCTAGTTTGCTGGTTGCCATTGTGAAAATGTATATATATTTTGTGAAATAGACTTGACCACACCTGCTATAAATGCATTATTAGACTTCACGATTATGTACTATATGAAGCATTGAAGTCCAGACTATTGTGTTTGGGTTTCTGCCACAATTCCCACAAACTTTGTCTCAAAATTGACATGATTATCATCAATAAATGTTGTATTGCTCACTGAACAGTATTGAAACACATCAGTATGTATTTTGTGAGATTCTCTGTTTTTGGTATTGTTTTTTATAAAGGTTTTACAGGGTTTAAGGCTTTTCTTGTTCTCCGATTTATATTTTGGGACCATTTTAGTAAAGGACATATGGATGCACAGTGTGTCACATCTATAAAGGGCACAATTGGCATTAGTCAACTCAATCCACAACTTAGATTTTGCACACTTCTTCTCCAATGTCACATATTTTCATAGCCTGATATTTAAAATTCAGCCCCTAACAAATTATCCCATTTTACTTTGTTGCATGTGTTTTGCTTACAATAAAATACTGCAGTGTTTTAAGTAAATCCTGATGTATTTTTTCCATAATGTTTTTTTCCTTGCAAATATACACTGCCGTTCAATTGGTGATTTTTTTAAATTTTATTTTAATGTTTAAAAAAAGTATTTACTTTAAAAACAGTAATACAGTTAAATAGTATTACAATTCAATGCTATTAATATATATATTTTTAATATATTTTAAAATATAATTCATTCCTGTGGTGCAAAGCTGAATTTTCAGCACCATAGGCTTCAGTTTCACATAATCCTTCAGAAATCATTCTATTATGAAAATGTGGTGCTCAGGAAACATTTCTTAATATTATCAATGGTAGAAACAGTTGTGCTGCTTTTGTAGAAAGGTTAAAAGAAAGATGTTTTTTTTTTTTTTTTAGGTTTTTTTAAGGTTTTTTTTAACATTCTTTGATGAATAGAAAGTTCAAAAGAACATAATGTATTAGAATTAGAAAACTTAGAAAACATAAATTTATTTAATGTCACTTTTGATAAATGTAATAATAATAATAATAATAATAATAATAATAATAATAATAATAATAATAATAATAATAATAATAATAATAATTGAATAGTAGTGTAATCATAAAAGTTACACAAATTGAAATGTTCAAGAATGAAGATAAATGTGTCCTTTGAGGACAATTTGTGGCTTTTAAAGTGTATGTAAAGAATCCGATTTTTGGCATAATAATAACTACAACAAATTTATATAAAAAGAATGTATGTATATATAATCTTTTTATTGAGGATAAATACAGGTCCTTCTCAAAAAATTTGCATATTGTGATAA